>NC_053450.1:30990635-31138135 GCF_015227805.2 Hirundo rustica | reverse complement strand
ATGTGAGTTTGCCAAGAACATCAGCACAAATCTGGCAAACATACAGTCACCTGCTTCAGACTAATATCATATCTACTCTACATCCTTGTTATCTCCCAACAACCCTGAAATATTTGGAGTAGAGGTTCTACAAATAGACAAAAACTTTAAGTTGTACAATTTACAGTCTTGCTTTTCTCATTCAGTGGATTAAGGGTAAAAGCTCCTCTGAGGTCTTGTTTGCAGCTTCCAAACATTTTTCTTTCGAAATCCCAACCTACACTTCATCTGTTTCACAGAATTCCTTAGACACATTGAAACTTATTTCACTCAACTTGAGCTAAAAATGAGTCATGGAACAGAATTTAGGCATCCAAGCTACTTCTGCAGTCAATGGAGAAAGATGAGCATCTTTGGAAGGCACTTAATCACGGTTGGGACCAGGAACATCTTGTGGAAGTACTTAAATGGATTGAACTCCTATGACCAGTTGAAAGTAGAAATGCAAGTTTAAAATACTAAAAACTGAACTAAGCACATCTCTCCCACAGTCATGAAGATGTCTGAGTGAGAGTGAATTAAACTGAAGAATTGCTAAATCCTCAGAAGATATTAACTCTTTTCCAAACACTGGAACTTTTTTGAAGTTCAGATATTTAACAGATTTTCCTCTATCTCTCATAGCTACATATATCTACACAGCAAAATACAAATTCCTAAGGAATTTCTTTAGAAAATATTCCTCACCCATAGATCAGGTCGTAGAGACTGATTTTGTGGAAATTCAATGCTCAAGGAAAGTATTTATTGGACAGCACCAGAGTCAGAAGTCTTCTATTTATTTAAAGAAAAACAACCATGTGGTTAGTCAGAAGTCAGTTATTCCATATTATCCCCCTGTTGGGCCTTGCTTTATGGTAGGTTTTCAGTGTTTTATAGTGGGGAACATATTTTAATAGAGAGATTATTTACTGTCTGCCTTACCTCTCCCAAATCACATCATGTAGACCACTTCCCTTCTTTTTGACTGCCTGACAGTTCTTTGGTAGCTAGACTAACCACTCCCAATGAAAATTTATTTTAGAAAACTGTGTAGTTCAGAATTTTCCACAGTGAATATTGTTTTGGAATTCCCACCTTGACACATCACAGAAGTGATATTCTGTTTTAGAAGAATGGTAACCATTTGCTAAAAATCATCACATCTTTTACAGATTATCATGAGCATAAAAGGCATTTCTAAACCTCTTGAGAATATTTTTTTTCAGTTCCAGAATTGAAACAAAACTGCACAATTTAACAAATTTTCACTTTGATTTTTATATTCACTTTGATTTCACTTTAATTTTGTTTTCAAAACCCACGTTGCAATGAAACGGTGAACATGTGTATACTGTCATTTAAAGCAATTTTTCACAGAAAAAGTCTCCATTTTCAGCATTCCCAGGCCTCTCAGTGTGGAGATGCAATTGTCAGACATGTTGTGACCAATTGCTCCAATTAACTACACCAGTTAGAACTAAATAAAAACAAAATCCAAATTTTCAAAGCTAGACTATCAAAATAGATTCCCAGAGTATAGATAGGTGAAGATAGAGCACATATGGATACTGAGTACACTTTGGAGTTCCAAAAATCAACCCGATTTTCCTTGGGTGCCAAATACTGAAATATATTAATTCAGACAATTAACCTTGAATTTCATTGCTTTTATGAATAGAAAAATTTTCTTAACAGTATTGAAGTTTTCTGTTTCTGACTATGAATTATCACCTACTATATTTGTTTTCTGTTATGAAGATGGAATGAATGATAAGCATGCATTCTCAGCTTTTCTACTTCAGTTAGCATTTGAAAATTATTTTAAAGGTATCTAAAGTTTCAGTCAAAAATTATACATTTACTCAAGTTTTCTAGAATCACTTTGGTTTTAAAATCTAAGTTTATTCATATGCATCTATAAAAATGGCTTTATTTTACCATTATCACAAGTTAAAATAGAAAATAAAAGAGCCAAACTTACTGGTTGCACAAATAGTTGTAACTAAATATATTGTTTATATTACACACATATACATATATATACTTTTTGCCTTTTTTTGGACATATATTTAACATAGTAGAGGATCTTGCTAATGCAAATAAAATAAATGCAAGAAGACTGCCCTGCTGTGTTATTCTATTGATGATTCAGTTATTTTTGTTTGATTTCTTTAATGACTGTGTCACAAAGATGCTCTGGCTTTTTAAAGTGGTTCCATAAATTTTATTGCTTTTTGCTTGAAGTATTACTTTATAGTAATAAATAAGTTCATTTTGCAGCTATTCGAACAACAACAAAAAAATTCTGCTGCTTGAACTTAAGCTGCTGCCAAACTTAAGATGTCTACTTTGGGTGTCTTTACCTGCCAAATGAATGGCATTAAGAAAAAATACGTATCAATGTTGAAGAAAGGTAAGTTCAGCTTTAGGCCTTTTTTTCTCATGCCAAAGCACAGGTGCTTCAGATACACCTAATTATAGCAGTAATTAAAGTTATTACCTTACCTGTTTATTCAAGGGCACAAGGACTTCTAATGGGAACAAATCAAGATATAAAGACTTGCTGTCAATTAGGCTTGAAGGTTTGAGGAGATAATGAAGGAGGTTTGGAGTTGGGTTTCAGTTCTGCACAATAATAAAAATAGTAATTCAGCACCTCTTACTTTTCCTGGAACAGTCCCAACAGTTCAGGAGAAGAAAGACAAGAAGATTACCTGGGTAACATGATCTTAGGGGTACCAGAGAATAATAGTGTTCTCCCAGAGCCACATCTATGGCAGAGACTGCTGCCAACAGAAGATGAGTCTGCTACAAATATAAGCCCGTCAACCTGAGAACAACAAATCTGTTCAGCTTCTTGTCACAGATCCTGTCAATATAGTGCAGGCCACAGAAGGACAGGTGAAATGTGACTCCGCTGTGGGCAGTGCACTCATGAGTCCTTGTCTTAGTAAAATGGCATGACATGACTAGTGCTACTTTCACAGAGATGTAATTTAGGACTGACAGTACATTGAAAATATCCTTCTGCTACATGTTTTCTCAGACAGTGTGCCTCCATTAAAGTAAGAAAAGAGGAGCTATGGCAACTATAGGGCAAGATAAGTGATTTACTCAGCTTCTGCACTTGTTCTGTCATTAGTTCTATCATTTTGAAACTAGCAGGTTCAAAAAAGGTAGGTCATACTGACTGGGAATATTCCTATTGGATTGTTTATTTGCTTTAATATAAATGTGCACATGCACATAATTCAGCATAGACAGTTGCAGAGTTTGTTTAGTGTATTACTAGCCAACTGAAAATATCAAATGTGCATCACTTAATGAATTCGATTAGTCACACATTTTAAATATTCTGTTCTTGCTGTCTGATTTCATTATGTGTACTTGTAGCAAATTACTAGGAATGTTTCTTGATAATTTGGAAGGTAGTATATTTCAGTTATCACCATTATACTTTATTTCTTTTGAGCTGGCAATTCCAAATATTAGTGAAAACACAGAGCCTTTTCTAAAAAGTAATTTCATATAAAAGGGAAAATTAATTAATGGAAAAGAAATATATATACTTTTCTACTTTGATCTGGTAGGTTTTCCTCTCATCTGTAAAGAGAGGAAAACAATAAATTAGCAGTCTCTCTTTTACTTCACATGTCCTACAAATCAAGGAATAGGTTTTGTATGGTAGCACAGTGGAAATTTACAGCAGCAGGTGCATGGTACCTGGTTAGAATCTCTTCACACCAAAGTGAAGCACCACCATGCCATTGATTAGAGCTAGGACTCTAATAATGTAATTTATGTACTTTTACAATAAGTTTGCTTTTACTTTCCCCAATAAAAATTGGAAAATATATTGTAGTATTATAGGTGCTTCACACTTATAATGTAGTTGAGGGGGATTAGTCTCACTGGCAAAGCCATCCCACAGTGTTAAGTTCCTATGACTTGCATTCCTATCCTTATGTTCCCAGCCTGTGGTGTCCCTTAAGAAGACATCAGGTAAAAAATGGTCTCTCAATGTTAATTTAAAGCCAGGACCTTGCAAACAGATCCATTCATATATGTCCCCTTGATTTCATTAATTTTGCAAGATGCAGAATTCAGGCCCAAAGGGTTATGTTAATTCTGTATAGGGACTTTGAGGAAGCTTTCCGAGATTAGGGGAGGTGTGAAATAGGTTTCTTCCTTCAATATGCTGAAGCTCTACTGATGTTGTCTGGGTCACACTAAAGAAGATTAGAACCTCAGGGAAAATTTTAGGAAAACGTTTTTTTACAGATAAATCTCCTCATCTTTTATTTTTTTCTTTTCCTGCCACTGTTAAAAGAAAAATCAGCAAAACCACAGACTCTTTTGTAGTTTCCTACTGATTACTCCCAGCCCAAAGTCCTAATCCTCTGTTTATTACATCATGAGTGGTTATTATAGAAATTACTGAGGTTATAAGTAAGGTTATGATTTTAGTGGTGGAACAAACAGCAGAAAAATGGGCATTAAGTAAATATGTAACCCTCCTGGGATTTACTATGTGTTCATGAACCAGTAATTTCTCCTCTTAAAGTCAAGGGGTTTCATATAAATACAGTCAAACTTGCAAGATTGACTCCAGGACAAACACTATTCCAAAGTCCTTCAAAGGAGTCATTGCTTTTTAGTCCAAATCTCATACCAACAGAGATCCAACTCTGTTTAGTGGGAAATGAATGTTATTCAAAATTCAAAGACTTCTCTATTGTGACGTCTGTTAGTATAGAGTCATTAAGGGAAACCCTAGAACCTGGCGAACATACAGACAGCTAAATGCATTCGTTTATCTAGACTAAGGCCTAAAATACAGAAGCTTGAACCCAGGACTAGAGATCACTCTCTTTACTGTTAACAGGAGGCCACTTCAGAAAGTGTCTGTAGGCAGACAATTGTAAGCACAGAGCCGAAAAAAGGTGGTCTCACGTCACATCTGTGAAAGACAAGCATTTCGCGATTTTTGTCCCCTTGCGATGCGCTTAGTTAGAAGTCCTGCATGCTTTGTTTATTGAAAAACAAAGTTAACAAGGAATAGGAAGTCTCAAACTCTTGTTAGGGTAAGGATGGGTCTAAAATTCAGGACTGCTACTTTTGTGGCATGTACCCTTGTTTGGGTAACATGAAGCATTTTCTATACCGAAGACTTAGCTTCACAATTACTGAGTCCTTTCTGGGATATCCTGGATGTGTCAGAAGCTTCAGTTGAGCTTCCTCAGCATACATTGCGGCTAATGTCAGCATCAAGGGAGATGCAGGTTGAGCAAAGACACAGTTTTAGATTTTTCTAGAGTCAGAAAAAGTAGGCTTTCCATAACATTTATTTTCTTACTATGACTAATTTGGATTATAATTTCCTTCAGGCAAGTATCTATCACTGTTTATTTTAGAGTGAGATCTTCCACATTCTTTAATTCTCAACGCAGGAGTAGGAAACAGAATATATATGGCATTTCAGGGAGAGTTGTTTCTGAATACTTTATCTTTCTGTTAGTTACTGAGTCAAAAATCTTCCTCTGAAGGCAATAAGAGACACTTGCATGAGTAATGATCAAACCTGGGGTATCTAATAGAGACCTGTATAACTTTTTTTTTTTTTTTTTTTTTTTGGTGGTTCTTCTTTCCCAATCTCTTACATATATCTAGCACACTGTATTTTTCCTTTCTGTATCAATATATTATTCCTTTTTTATATATACAAAAAAACTCAGTATACTCCTTGAAATATACTCCTTGAGTATATTTCAGTAATCTGAAACCATTTTAAAAATCCTTTGCATTGCACAGTATCAGTCTTGTGACAAAGGCCAATTTTATCATTTTCCTTGAAGTCCTCTTTCCAAGATGATTTTGCCTATTCAGTAATAGTCTACTCAGAAAAACTTGCCTTCATTCATTTATTAGTGTGAATGAATACCAGTTTTTCTAGAGAAAATCCCTCTTAGTGAAAATACTGCATTATCACCACCATACACCTCCTTGATGACACCTACTCCCACTGAAGTGACACGAAAAGAGAGAGAGAATAGTAAGACATGAAGTCCAGGGGCACTCACGGCAGCCATCATGACAAATTATGTAACATCAAGCACCTGGGAAACCCATGATTATTGTTTGTAGTGTCAAAATATCTGCAGACTGTAACCGGAAAGCGCTGCCTGCTTTTTCATTTTGTTTTTTAAATATTCCATGCACTCTTTGAAGGCAGTCCCATGACAGCAGACAACAAACTGAACTTCAAAGAAATACTGGATGCTGACAGAGTGCATGATTTTTTTTTTTTTTTTTTTTTTTCATTTTACTTGATTTTTCACTCTCCAGCACTCTCCAGATTTACAATTTCCTGGACCAAGAAGTAGTCTACCAAAAGAGCAGAACTTGAACTGGTCAAGAACTGGGTCTCGGTTTCCCTTTCATCTTGCAGAACTGAAAGCTATAGATATTATGTTCTCTCTCTCTTTCAAACTACTCTTGATTTGTGCATGTGAAGTACAAGGGGCAAATGCAGAGTATCTTGCTCTGATGCTTCCCTTGCTTGTCTGCTTATAGGTGAGAGACTATTTTCCTTATCATGATGATCAAGATTTTTTTTTTTTTAGTGTCCCTAATTTTCTTTTTCTAATAAACAAACAAGAATATTCTGACCATAGAATAGTTTGTTTAAAATATATATATAGGGCAAATGGACACTCAGATAATTGCTGGACATCCCTAGATTGTTCATACAGGGACTAAACCTTTGTGAGGTGCTAAATTGTATATCTCCATTGGCCGCGCTTTGCAAGGAGAGCTGTCTAGGAAATGTGGGAAGTTATATCGAGTTCTACTTCAGTAGATCCGGGATTAAAGATCAATATAAGCAGCTTTGATGCTTCGCAGTCATTTGCCTAAACACGTACTATAGATACAGGACAAGAAAGGAGTTTGTCATATATACCTCTCCTGGAGAGAAGCTTAAAGTGCCCTCTTACACAGTGCAATTTACCCTGAGTGGAGATTGCATTACAAAAGGGTGAATGGCCTCTACAAGGCAGCTATTCCCACTCCTTTGCAGATGCATGGGGAGTGAGTAATGTCTGGCTATGACCCTTGCCCCGACATACTGACCAGCACAGCCTGTCTGGTGCAGAGAGGAGAAATCATCTGTACCAGGTAAAAGGCTAATGCAGTTTATTTTCTTCCTGGAGCAAGGGGTAATCAGGGACTATATTGTGACTCTGAGTCATGGTTCAGTCCCTGATCTCCAGAGACGGACAGAGTACAACTGCTAGGGATAATTCAGCAGTCTGCCCTATGAAAACAAGATGCTAAGTCCAGAACAGAATGTTACATTTTAAGGACTGGGAAAACTGCCAAAAAATGTTCAGAAGACACATATTAAATGGTGTGTTCCTTCCTCTTTTGGGTGACTTTGCCCTTTTTGCCACTACTCTGCCTTGCTCATGTTCCTGCCTTGTCCCAGACTATTTTCACAGACACACCGATCAATTCTACAACTTCAATGCTTGCAACTTTCAGTGATTATTTCCCAAATTAAGTGGGGTTTTTTTTACATTTTTAATGTAATTTTAATTTTACAAAAATTAAAAGATAAGTGGAGGTTTAACCATTTTAAATACGTGTCTATAATCTTATTCCCAACTAGATAAAGAGTTCCTCTACTGGAAGGATTTATCCATCAGCTTTTAGTTAGAACCGAAGCCTTTGCTAGTATGACTCTGTTTATGAATAATTCTAAGACTGGATTTCAGATGTTCTTTAAAAATATAAATAATATGATTTTCCAGGTTTTTATCTCTATAAAAATATATTTGTTTATGTACCTATTTGATTTCAAGTTGTATAACAAAACTCTTGCAAATGCTGATTTTCAGCCATCAATCTGTATGTACAAACTATTTTTTTTTTTTTTTCCCCCCCCTCCATGTCCTAAGACCAAGGATGGTCACTGAAAAGTTTTGCTACAGTGATAGCTTGGACAAGAGATACAAATCTCAATTTATAGATTTGGATATCTCCTCCTGCAAATGTTCCTGAATGCAAATTATTATCCACTAAACTTATCCTTGTGAATTTAATGAGAACGCTTGAAGGACTGTAGATTACGTGTATGATAAACATATTGCAAGATCCGGCCAATATACATGAGGCAATATTATATCGAGCAGTGGAGATTCTCTGTGAGATAGTCTTATCTCTGTTACCTTCAGGGTAATGATCATTCAAGGGTGTGTCTAATGCATCCCAGTACCACTGCTTTTTCACTCTGTGAAAGTACAGGGAGATTCAGTAAGTGTGCAGTGCCAGGCCTGCTTTTACTGTTGTTGATTAAGGATCAGGCAGGCAGTTTCCTTCTCTGACATCACTTTATTGCAGTTTTTCAAACAGACGCTTCACACTTCATGTGAACACCAACCATAATTTCTGTCATGATTCGTTAAGATCCAACAAACCCTCCTAAGGCTACTGACGAAACTTCAGCGTTTAATATTCAAAACATGAAAATCTAGGCTCGGATTCTAATTTGCTACTGATGCAATATTAAAGCAATATATGTATAAAATATTAATGCTGTATTTGTTCTGAATTTATTTTATTTAATTTTTTACACACGGATAAAACCCTTGCGGCCTAAAAACAACATGTCTTATTTTCAAGGATGTCCTGGGGGGGCAAACAGACAAGGAATATACACAGAGTTTAGTAATCTGAACAATAGTGTGGTAGAAGAACTGCGCTGAAAGATATACTCTTTCATGAGCAATAAGGGTTTTGCTGATAAAAATGTTGTCTTATCTGTTTGACCAGTTGATAGGATATAATTTCTAATACTACACCCTTGAACCCATCCATAGAAGAAGAAGCCTGGAGAAAACTTGGAGATAAGGTCCTTCGCTTATTCCATCAGTATCAAGAAAAACTCAGATTTTCTTTTCCTGACAGACCCTTCCTCTTCAGTAATCAGATTAGGCCATGCATGAGAAGCTTTGTGCATTATAATTGTTCAGATCAGGAAAGAACTTTTGTGGTAATTTTAGCTTCAACTCTAATGTTGTCCAAGTCTGAAAGTTTTAAACTAAAAGCAACAAAAGTCTTATAATCAAATTTAGATTAAGAGTGCATTTATGCACTTCTGAAAGTGGTAAGTTCTTGTATATATTTTTTTTATTTTCTCCTAACACAGAGAATATGATGTGCCATATATGACTTTCGGGCACTACATGCTTAACAGTCATCATACCCAGTTCCACAGAACTCTGACAGTTATTTAGGGATTTGGAGAGATGTACAAAGAAGGTTTTTGTCAGTGTTTCTGTGTCCAGCGTTCAGCTACAATCTAGTGCAATCAGTGAAGTTCCCAACTATCAGTGCAGTGAGGTGCTGGAACAGTAATGCTGACAAAAATAATGAATTGCATTTTAAATTGAGTTTAATAAGGTTATGAAAAAGATTATATGATGTGACTTCCTGGAATACTAGAGGCCTGAAATTGATGATCTCAGCAATCCCTCCCAGACTTTTGTACCTAAATTGAAAGGCCTTTTGCCTTTAATATTTTAATTGCTAATCTGCATACAAATTCTGATACTACTTAATTTTCATAAATTCTTTTACTTCTTCAGTCTGGAGGCTGCATTTTGATTTGTAGGTGTACCACCATACTATGGAATATATGATGCTGCAGTTATAAAAAGGCACTTCTATATGCATGAAGAGCTCTAATCCCGTCATATTCTAAACTAAGCGTAATATAAAACACTCAGCAGACTACTTGGCATGACGGTTCAAGTTCTGTGCAAAATTTTCAAAGTGACAGAGTAACAAAAATTCAGATGCATTTAACACATGGTTCATCATTTTGCAAATCAATTCAGGAATTATCTTATGGAATGTTACCTGCCTGCCAGTTCCGGAGGCATCCGTGATTTAACATTAACATTGTAAGGGTTCTAAGTAAATTTTCTTCCATTTGCAGTACAAAATAAGTAGGTGGTTTATTTTCAGAGGATATAGAGAAGCCCTGAGCTTCTGTTGCTATTAATAGTAACAGTTTTCCTTATTTATTTCAGCTTAAACGTAACTCTTAAGTTCTTCTATATTTGTACCCATTTGGGGTTTTTTGAGTGGGAGATTTCAGCCAACGGAAATATTCAAGCAAGTGGCAGATTTCATGTCCTGTGTCAAAGCTGCCGCATGGAGAAAAATAGGAACTCTCAGAAAGAGGATTGTGTGACAGACTCAGAATATGCATCATCTACTTGGTCTGAGTCATAAGCAAGGGAGTAAAAAGAAGGGAGTTTGGATCTAAATGAAGAGCAGTTGTATCAAGATTTTTATTAAAAGGAAGTAAGCATTGAACAAGGAATAAGAGGGGAGTCTAAACATCAGGATGTACAAGCTTAACATAAAACTTATCCTGTGTATGCAGAGGATCTGACATAGGAAAGCAAGAAAAACAAACAAACAAATAAACAAACCAACCCCAGTTACTTAGTTATTTAAATGAAAAGAGAACAAAAGAGAGTAATTTTATGGTATTAAATTTTTTTTAAAAAAAAAAAAAAAAAAAAAGAGCTAAATCTGTCTAACTAAATTATCATCTTGATGCAGCTTTTAATGACCATATCTATGCTGACTCTGAAAAATGTTGCAGGTTCACTAGTGAATTAAGTAAACACTAAAGAAAATTCAGTTTAATGAACTAAAATCAAATCAGATTGTGTGATGTAACTGTAGAAATCTGAAAGCGCTAACATGAAATTTCAAGAACTTGCAACTTAAATCTTTAAATCTATCAAGTAACAACTCTACCATTTTAATGCAAAATAGGAAATGCTATTCATTAATTTGAAAAAAGACAATGAAAATTTTCAAGGCAATGTTATAGAGCCCCCATAATTTTATGCATTTTATCCAAGGCTTTAGAATTAAATTCATAAAGGGAAGTTACCAAAGCATCAAGAGATACAACTACACAGCTCCTCACAGAGCTCACACCCTTATGTGGCTGAGTTTCACTGTTGTATTTAGAAGCCATATTATCTTGTTCAATGGAATTAATCTGAGTGCTTGTGGTGGGTAAATCTTGAGTGGCTGCCAAATGCCCACAGAGCTGCACACTCACTTCCCCTCCTCAACAGGATGGGGCAGGGGGGAAAGGTCATGGGTATAAATAAAAACAGGAAGACCAATTATCAATTACTGTCATGGTCAAAACACACTTGACTTGGAGTAAATTAATTTATTGTTAATTAAAAAATATCATTGGGTGATGGGAAACAAAGACAGAAATAAAAATGCCTTCTGCACCCTACTCCCATCTTCTCAGGCTCAATTTCACTCCTTTATTCCAACTATTCCACCTCCTTCCCCACTGCCTACTCCAAGTGGTGCAGTTAGGATGAGGAATCAGGGTTGTGGCCAGTTCATGACAGTTCCTTTCTGCCAGTGCCTTGCCATGTAAGCCCAAGACAGTGGTATGTGTCTATTTAAAAAATAAATCAAGTTGTTATGGAGGTTCTAATTTAGCCATGTTGAGTAGGATACATGTATATATTTCTACATAATATCATAAGAATATGCTCATATGCATTTTCCAGGAAAAATAATAATTAGAACAATGTATGTCTGATTTTAATTTATACTTTCTTCAGTAGCTAGTTATTTCAAAGAGTTCATAGGTTTTTTTATTTGTTTTCTTTCTTTAGTAGGAACAAAAATTCTCTGAGTTGTAGATTTGTTGACTGTAGGAGTAGTAGGGTGACTGATCCATTTCCATTTAGGTTTTTGGGATTTTTTGTTTGTTTGTTTGTTTTTTTCTTATAAGGGTTAGGCCTTTAGATATCTGGGGCAGAAATGTTAAAATAGTTGAAAAATGCAATAATGCTCTTAATGAACTTTAGAGATTTTTGAGGATTCAGAAATGGAAGAGTTGCTGAGTTTTGCCCCCAGATTTGCCCCCACTGGTAACACCAGATTACTCTGGTGTTACACTGTGTAATGTTTTCATATTAGAATGGTTAAACTGCTGGAGTCTGAAATTATATTTATTTAAAAACTAGATAGTGTGTTCATATTATTGTAAGCTTCCCTACCTTGAATTCAATAAAGTTACTTTACTGTGAGACTAGGAGGACATCTTTTACTACTTCTAAATTAACTACTTTTTTGTGGCTTTCTGGTCATATCTTCCACTAATGCCACAACCAATACAATTTCTTTTATATTGAGGTAATGTTCTGTCAGCATGTTTAGTGGCCATCCTTAACATTCTATTAATATTCAACACTGAAGAGAACCTGACTGTCCCATGTTATTTTGCTGAGTCCCACATTTATGGTAAAAAATACTAGAAAAATCAAGTCATCAAATTTGGTGCTGCAGTAAATGGTGAAAATTTTTAAATGCCAATATTGTTGACATTTTTTCGTGGGTTTTTTTTTTTTTTTTTTTTTTTTTTTTTTTTTTTTTTTTTGTTACTGTTTAAAACAGATGTCTTTTTCTAAATGTATAATTTTGCAAATTTTTTTCTCTACTGCTCATTGCCTGATTTTATTAGGCTGTGCATGAAAGGCTGCCAAATTCTGAGGACAGGGGCTTTTCTTTTCAGATTTTTGTGAAACACATTGCATACCTTAGACATTGTACAAAGATGGAAAACACTGCCCACTGAAAAATAGAAATATCCCAGTGAAAAGCTGCAATCTATAAAACATTTATCAAGAAACTGAAGATTTTTTCACCCCTCAAATTAAAAAAAAAAAAAAAAAAAAAAAAATGAAGAAATAAAAAAAAATAAAAAAAAAAGAAAAAAAAAGTAGAATACATAGAGTGGAAGAAAATAAATACCACATTTCTTTATTGAGTTGTCCTGGTTGATGATAATAGAAAATAATTTCTGAATCCTTTTATAAGGAACAATATAAATTAGGTTATAATAAACATTTGAGGAGTGCTGAGGATGCATTTTAAAACAAGTGATAAGTACCTTACTGGATTAGTATGAGCCTTAAAAAAATGTATTTATTGAGAGGAAAAATTATAAAATTGTATATTTTGTCACTAGATTTTTGTTTCAGTGACCTTTCTTTCTGCTGTAGTGCATGTGAGTGCAATTTTTGTTAGCACGGTTTAAAAGGCTAGCACCTGGCTACGAAAAAGTTCAATAAATCAATAGCAATTGTTATGATAACAAGAAGTGGGACACTGTGGAATGGCAGTTGTAGCATTATGCATGGGTACAGCCATGACTTGTTTGGGTCTATTAAGCTAGTATTTATCTATGATTATATGGAGGATTTAGTCATAGAGATGGAAGATGGCAATTATTTTCCAATAATCAACTTACTATTCCTTAAAGATTCAATGAAGGCAAAAAGAATTAATCTGTATCTTTGCACAGTTACAAATAATACTGATGTGTCATTTTCACTTGTCATATAAAAACTGAAACTGTACAATGTAGCATTACAGAAGTGGTATGAGAACAAGAAGCAACCTCCATACTCCTGAAATAGGTTCATGCTAGTTTTGGCTGGGAAAGAGTTAATCTTCTCCCCAGTAGCTAATATGTGGCAGTGTTTTGGATTTGGTCTGGAAACACCATTGATAATTCAAAGCTGAGCCTTTCTCACAGAGTCCAGGCCTTTTCCTCTTCTCCACCCAGCAGCCCCCAGCTGCACATGAAGCTGGGTGAAGGACAAAGGAGGGGATGTTCCCAGTGGTGGTGTCTGACTTCCCAAGTCACCGTCATGTGTGGTGGAGTCCTGCTTTCCTGCAGATGGTTGAACACTGGCCTGCACATGGGAAGTGGTAAATTAACTTTGTTTGCTTTGCTTGCATGTACAACTTTTGCTTTTCCTCTTAAGGTGACTTAATCTCATCCCATGAGATTTTTCACTTTCACTCTTCTCATTCTCTTCCCAATATGAGTGATGGGGAACTGAGTAAGAGGCAGTGTGTTGCTTAGTTGCCAGATGGGATTAAACCATGACAATATTAGACTGAAACCCAGGAATATTTAATATTTACTTGACTCATAATTTTCATTAATAATAGTTTTCATTGTCATTTATTAAAATAAAAAGAAACAAACAGAATTTTTGTCCCCCAGGAGATTGATCTTCAAACTTCACAAAACATCTGAATATATCTAGCTTTATTTTATGAAATTACAAATGCTGAATGCATAAATGCTGTTCAGAAAATCCCAGTATACTACAAATAGATTGTGTTCAATGAAGCTTGGGAGATACCTCTAAACAAGTAGAAAAGAATGGGGCTTTTTCAAAGCAAGTAGTAAGCTTCAGAGCCTCCTGCCACAGGTGATTGTGGGGGCAGAGATCCAGCACATACAAAAAAAAAAAGTATGGACAACAGATCTGTGAGAAGGTAGTAAGAGACTAGGTAGGCATACAAAAAAGCTAATGAGAAACTTGCTGCTGTTGGAAAACTGGGGAAAACGCACTGAAGAGCCACAAGGTTTGTGCATTCTGCTTAAATATGTTCTTGCATTTCCACTGCTGAAAATTAATATTAATTAAATCATGTAAAATTAATATAAGGAACTTCTTGAAGGGAATTAATACAGGGACATTACTGATAGGAATACAGACATTACCAATAGGAATGTCTGTCCTTGCACAGTTTTGAAGTAAACAACTTGTCATTCTTGTCTCTAACTAGATTTTAAACTCTTATGGATCTTGGCCGTTGGCCTCCTCGATCTTTTGAACCTTTCCTGAGCCTTCAGACCCCAGTTGTGATGTGGGAACACTTCAAAAATTAATGACGAATGCGTGTTGCCCCTCCACCTCTACCTTAGAAGTCCCATCTCTCTCTCTCTCTCTCTCTTTTTTTTTTTTTTTTTTTTTTTTTTTTTTTAATGATGATGATTATTGATAATGTACACAAGTGCTTTCAGAGCTTTTTTCCATCAAGATCAGCAATGGAAAGATTGAACCCAGTACTATTTTCAAAAGAACTCCTTTCAGCACAACACCCTTCCTTTTAGAACAGTTCATCTTTTATTTCCTTATTTCATATCTACCTATTTCCACTTTGCAACTCCTGGACTAACTCCCATCCTTACCATCTTAACAAATAATTTTGAAAGTGGCACTGTACCAAAAGCTGTTCTGAAGTCATGACAGATTAGATCTACTGATTTTCCCTTGTCTAGAGAATCATTTATCTTATCAAGAAAGCTATTGGGTTAGTCTGGCATGATCTGTCTTTGATGAACCTGAGATGCATTTTATCCTATTTTCCAATCTACTTCCTTTCCTAGTTATTAATAGAAAGTTACATTGGACATGATGTGCACTTCAATTAGTTTCATAGTTAACTGTCTCACACCTTGAAGTACACTGAAGAATAAATCCACTAACAGTGTTCACATATGTCAACTTGAAATAAAATATTTTGTTGTGTTAATGGGAGGCTTCTTTCTTGGTCATATAAAGATCTCAAAATAAAGAATATAATTGCTCATAGTTAACCTGGTTATGTATTGTCCTTATTTTGAAGTGCTTAGTCATGCTTACTGAAGCATTCTTTAATTGAAAAACAAAACAAAACAAAACAAAAACAAACAAACAAACAAAAAACCCAAACTAACAAACAAACAAAAAAAACCCCCCCCAACCCCCCCCCCCCCCCCCCCCATATAAAAGTTTGTTTGTTTGTTTTCTCATGATGCTGGAAGTGAGCAGAGTGATTCAGGTACCAGAGCATAGATGCCTTGTGGCATTTCAGACTCGCTAGTGAATTCTGGCTTGCCTCTAGCAGCTGTTCAGAAAAGTGCAGATGTCCATAGGTTTCATGTCAAATCTACTACTGTGTGCATGCTCTCGGTCCAGACAAGCTCCCACAGTGGGCTTGTGTGTTTAGCCACCAGAATAATTTCAGAAACCTGGCACATTCCAAATAAATTATAACAAGAAATTGATGAAAAAAATTATAATTAATACAATGCATACTGCTAATAATTAGTATATAAACATTTGGGACAATCATTGTTATAGGTCAAGTAATGACAACTGACATACAACTTGTTCAATTATTTCTGAAAGATTTCATATTAGTTTTTAATATACTCTTCAAAAGGGTACTGAGAAAGTCTGATCTATGGCAAATTGTGTAACACAGTAACAGTTGCCACTACTGCTTTTATGCAATCGCCCTGGCAAAAAAAAAAGGGGGAAATTTTTTAAAAGAAAAATATGAAATAAATAAATATTCCTAAAATCCTGTCAGACTGGAAAAGCAAAGGCCTCCATTTAGGAAAAGCTGTATCCCATGGCCAAATGATCCATTTTGGGGTAGTAATAGCAAAGACATCCATGACAATCTCACTGCCATTATAGGGTACAGAGTGGAAGGCATGGTAGTTAAGAATAAGAGCTCTGTTGGCTGCATACAGGATAATTTTGGAAGAGAATATACATTTAATATTATATCTGTATCTTATACCTTCATTATATGCAATGTTTAAATGTCCATTTTAAACAGCATTATTTTTCTGAATTGAAATCTTGCTTTTAGATCAAGAACCAGATCTTCAGGTGCTCTGAATACATTTAATTTCCTTAAAATCAGGGGAGAAAAATTTAACCTTAGAAGTCACACCTCTGTTCTGGAAAAAAAAAAAAAAAAAAAAAAAAAAAAAAAAAAAAAAAAAAAAAAAAAAAAAAATAATCCAGTCTCTTTTATTTGTATTTGCAATACAAGAAAAACAACAACAAATAATCTATTCTATAATAAATTTTAAACTGGTTGGTTATATCCATGATATTTACAAGTTTTCAGCTTTTTTATATACCCTTCCATTCCCTTTGAAACATCTTCATTTGAAAAACAGAGTGTGTTCTTACTTTTAGCAAGAAACCAGACTTAATACATTATTGTCTAAATTTCTGTACCTGATTTTCCTGATGCTTTTTACTGTAGAGTCCTTTGAATTGGTGTCAAAGAAAATTGCACAAAGTCAATGTCCTTTAAAACTTAGCAAAGGTAGGAGGGAGACTATGTGCAGCATACTAAATTATCATGCTCATCATTTTAGCAGAAAACAGCATTAGACCATTACAGAAATGGATCAATATTGCAAACTGCATAGTTGTATATACATATATATACACATATACTTGTACATATGTATGCATAGCACATACAGCTGCACTATGAACAGAAACACTCATTTCTGTTGAGATAAGAGCTAGGTCTCCTTTGTTTTTCTCTAACCATAGTAGAAGTGCAAGTTTTGACCTAGTAAACAGGACAAAAGAGATCATAGTGGTGCAGTTTTCATATTTAAGATTCCTCTTTGTGTATAGAAAAAAAAAAAAAAACAAACCCAAAAAACCCCAACTGAACTGTGCATAAATACCTGAGATCTTAATTTCTTGCACTTTGAAGAGTTAAGATACTAAAAGAAAGACTGACATTATGAATGGGCTAAAAGAAAATACATTTTAAAAATGCATTTTAAAAATCAGTAATAATTCTCCAGATATATTTTTCTGTGTTGCATTCTTTGTAGGCTCTTTATTTTGGCTCTGAGTCTGTAGAACCTTGGACGAATATTTAAACTTGTATGAATAGGCCTTCTCTTTCCACATAGGAGTATTCATAATAATAGGCATGCAGCTAATAGCACTGACTGATGAATGGGAATGACTGCTTGTGATGGATGATTCAGTGCACTGACGAAAATATCTTGCATAAGTTTAGAAGTTCCCAGTTATAAATAGTGTTATTTAGCATAAGTGTTTATTTAATAGGATCTATTTGGACTGTTGCACTGGTGTAGACAGATAGAGCAACAAGCACTGCTGTAACTTAAAACTTGTAATTCTGTAGGGATTTAGCTATTTGAGATAAAACAATGTAACATGGAATCATAGGTTCATAGGATATTTTAGGCTGAAAGAGACCTCAAGAAGTACCTAGTCCACCCTTTTTTGTCAAGGCAGGGTCAGTTGTGAGATGACATCAGGTTGCTTATGTCTATCTAGTCAGGTTTAAATTTCCAAGGATGGAGACTGCTCAAGTCAGTTGCAGTGCTTGGCTGAACTCACGAAGAACAATTTTTCTTTTTACCCAGTATGAGCTTCTCTTCTTTCAGTTTATCCTGATTTTTCCTTGTCCTCTCAGGATGCATCAGTGTAAATAACCTGCCATTGTGTTCCTAGCTGTTGACACACTTGTGTTTCTCCAGAGGTCACTCAGTACAACTAAAAGTGTTGAGTTTTTCCTCTTTTTGTAGTTTCACTCAAGGGAAGTTCAGCCTGAGTAACTCAAACACACTATCTCAGTCAAGTGAGGCAGTGAAGAGAAATCCTATGCTAATATTGCCCTTTATCATTCAAGGTAAGCCTGCATGGTACAGTGGCGAGATTATTGTGTATGTACATATATATGACCTAACTTGAAATGATCCAAGATATTGAAATGTGTGTTAGCTGTAACATCAGCCATAGAATTTTATAGTTGATGTACAGTATTTGTTGAAAACTTGCCTTTTGTGACTTGGAGTTCATAATTTTGAGGTAATTTTTTTATATATTGGAACTGTTTATTCAGATTTCTAAAAATTCTGCCCCTTGTTATCTTAAAGCGCACAATCTGTCTTTCCCTTATTTATTTATTTATTTATTTATTTAAATATATATTATATTTAATACTTCATTAATGTGATACTTTGGGTTTTTCTGTCAGGTTTTGTAAAAAAAAAAAAAAAAAAAAAAGTTTATAGTAAAAGAATGTTCATGGTACTGAAGAATGTCCGATGTCTCTCTCTTAGGTGTTGCTTTCATTATCGCCCTAAGGAGTCATCCAGAATCCACAACATAGGCTGTGTAGTTTGAGCCTGACTAATAGTGTCCGGAGGAACAGAGTGTTTCTCTCCCCCTGGAATGTAGCTAAATGTGAAAGTTAAATGTAAAGTTCATTACAATGCAGAACATGAGTTCAAATGAGTTAAAAAATCACACATTTTTGCCTTTCATCCAAGTGAAAACTTCCTACTAGAGAATTCTTTTTTTTACTGCAATGATCAAACCACAAACATACCATGAAAAAGGGGAAGCCTTCTTGTGGCTTTTTTGGGGTGCTCTTTTGTTCTTAAATCTTGCAGAAAACCTCTAGTATGAACAGTGATGTGAAGGACCTAGTTTTCATACTGTGCAATATTTCGGAGAATTTGATTTCAAAAAACGCCTGTTGGTTCCAGGGGCTGGTGTTGGAGTCTGCCAGGAGCTTTATGGACTCTATCTTACAGCTGGATTTCATCCAAAAACAATTTCAGTTTATGCTAAATGAGAACTGTCTGTGATATGAGTACATTTATAGTAAGTAAGGACAATTACAAAATTTGGTTCAAAAGAATGCAATAAAATGCTAATGTGAAAGCACCTATCAAGAACTGAATTTCAACAGAGGGGGTTTAGAAGCTAAGCTGCAAACAATAAATTCTCATATATTTTAATAATTTTAAAAGGAGACCTTAGAATATTAAAAGTAAAAATTAAGAATTATCTATATGTTAATTTATTCTCTTACACCTTTATACAAAAATATATTGTCAGAAGCCAAAAGATGGCTTGTAAATGTCTGTGGTGGTGCAAGTTGTGTTGTCTTGCTTGTACTTTTGACAGATGAATGACATGTCATATTCTGTTTGAGAGTAACTAACTTTCACTATCTTGACTCTAAATTAAGAAAGTTATAGCCAATTAAATAATTAATGACATGCAAAACTACCAAATTTGTTATCCCTTTAGTAAATGTTTAACAGCTATTTTAACAATGAGAATCAGAGTTCCCTGAAAAATGCATAACCACTACTTTGAACTCTTGTTTATACAGTTATTCCATAGACATTTCCAAGAATCTGAAAGAAAGACCTTTAAAATTCATACTCAGAAAAGCTTTTGAAATTCTCATGCACAATTATTTTGTTGCTACCTACAAGGTTTCCTGCAGTATACTGGCAGAACCTTATGTGCTTTTAATCTTAACATTTTATAGAACAACTGACAGAGTTGTTCCTGACTAAACTACAGAATATATCAGAAAAAGATCTAGAAAAGCAGCCGAAGAAAGGACAAAGAAGAACTCCTCAAATTGCTCTGACCTCTAAAAAATAGATTCAGCAAGGAGAAAACTATATATTTGATAAATAACAAATATTGTAAACATTTCTTTCATTCCAGTCATCTGAAAGCTAGAAGGGAAAATTACTATGCATTCTTTCTGGTTGAAAAAATAAAGACTCCCATCCAAATTTTGCTTAAAAAAATGTTTTTTGAATTTAGCTATACAAAAGCTGAGTTCAATGGAATTTTATTTTATCTGCTTTCATTTTTTTTCTAAGTAATCTTGGAGAATTTTTTAATTCCATTTTTTCCTTTCAATTTCTAACAAAATAAAGGCTTTAGCCAAAGAGAATAAGCTATATTCAATTATTGCCAATATACTCATTTCTTGGAAATTCTATTCCATTAAAATTAAATTTAATTTTCTCAGGCAATAATTATAGTTAATTTTGTACCAAAAGTCACGGTCTTCTGAGGCAGGTATAACAAGATCACAAATGTAATATTTTTTTAAGCTTTCCCTTACTTAGGCTTAGATTCTTCATATTTATCTTTCTTCCTACCTAGGACTCTTGAGTTCTCTCTGGAATATTTTCATAAATGCATGATTACTAAGAACTAGGAGAATCATGACAAACTCTTTGCAAGAGAGGAATATTTCTTTAAGTGGTTTTAGCTTTGAGTAGTTTTGCATTAGATACTCTAGTTTTCATTCAGGAAGTGATTTCTAATCAGATTAATGTTGTTGTTATAAACAGTCACAGAATCACAGAATATTCTGAATTGGATCCACAAGGATCACTGTATTCCACTAAGGAAAAAATGCACTGATGACATTTGGAAACAATGTACTCCAATCACAAACTCTTTGTAAAACACAAATCAAAGATGTTCAACATGTATTTTCTGGGTTTGTTTGCTTGCTTGTATTAACAGTAATATGATAAAATAGGAAGTCTACTTCTTAAGGCACTTGTGTGGAGTATCTTTTTGTCCATCATCAGTGATGTCATAAAACCAGACCTTTTAGTAGGAAACCAACAAAAATAGTGCATGAAGCACTTGGAGGAAAAAGGTAAATGGGTCAGACACTCAGCTACACCTGACCTGTGGATGCAGTGAAGGCAGTCTTTCAAAGCTTCATGTGACCTCCTAGTCTCTTGAAAATTCCTGCATTACAAGTTACAAAGAAATAACTATCTTATATTAAATAAGGTAGGTATAAAGATTTCTGTGAAACCTTTTTTTGGAGGATGAAACAGCATCACACCCCCTGTTCCATCCCCATCAGTGTGACCAGAAGCAGTGAGACGTTTAATGAAGATGTGGTCGTGCCAAATCCATCTGTGTTATATGAGTGAAGAATTGCCCTAAATTATCTCCTAGCTATCTTTGGATAAAATTGTCTCATTATTTTTAGGTAGATATTTGAAGTAAAGAGAGGCAAAATTAAAATGCAGAAAATACCAAGTCAGGGTAAAACCTAAAGGTACTAATGACACTATTTTCCTGCAGAAAAGACATCAGTTCTGGAAAGTACTGTCTAAGATATATTTAAAATTTAATGAAACTGGATGAAGTAGGAAGATCTTTTGGTGTTTAATAATATAGTATTATTGTACATAACAGCATAACATTTTTTACACAGAGATTCTATAATCAGGCCAGTACTCTCAATTTAAGCTAAAATTATCCCTAGAAAGCATATCTGGTGTCGATGACACAGTTAAATATGACAGACAATTCACTATTGGATGATGCAGAATGAGTTTCCTATATTGTGAGATAAACCTAAATCTTCTGGCTCTGTGCTCTATCCCTCCATGATGTTCATTCTTCTCTTCACTACTTTTAAAAAGTAGTATGTATATACACCGGTTATGTTTGATACCGCATAAACCAACCGAACGAAAAAACATTTCACTTAAACTTTGTACAAGTAGTATAATACAATATTCAGTGTATTATCCACTTCATCATATAAGGTCTGTTGGGAAGAAGGGGTTAAAAGTGAAGATGGGCAAGGAAGGGGTGATCTGCTCAAATGACCTGGCAGCTGGGAATACCAAGGCCTGGAGGATATCAGTGTGGGGAACCATATATTATGCCTACTGCTGTTTATCCTCTGTCTGTTTTGAGAAGTAGAATTTCTGTGCAGAGATAACATAAGTGTTTACAGAAACTTGGAGGCACTCTTACAGACATGCTTGAGCTCCCTGTTGGGAGAGAGATCAAAGCTCAGAGATCATAAAAAGCTCAGGGGGCGATCACAGCATGGTGGCAACCTACGCGTGCGTGGGCCCTTGATAAATGGGTGCAAACAGCAGCCCTGCCACCCACTGGGACTGCACCGGGACTGACGGTGTCTGTACCCTCATTTTGTGTCTCTCTGCTGCCCACGTGGTGCGTCAGGATCCTCCAGTCAGAGAGGAAATTAAATAAATTTACTCTTTGTGTTTCTGTCGTAGTTTTGTAGGTCTGGTCACCTGCCTGTGTTGATTCATGCAAGGTGCCTAGTTCCCATGCTCTGTAAGGTACATTCTTTATTTAGCACACTTAGATGTTCTAAAGTCCCTACTCTGGAGAAATAAAAATAGTCAAACACAAAGAAAACAAACTAGGCGTTTTGAAATGGAGCCTGTATCACAGAAAAGCCTTTGAAAACCAACACAAAAACCCAACACAAAACCAAAGCCAGAATACATATAAAATAAAGGTTAGGGAGAAAAAAAAAAAAAAAATCCAGTTTTTATATTTCATTCAGGAGAAGAGTTCTAGAGAAATGTGTTTTTTATCACATGAAAGAGACTGGACTATGATAAACAAATACAAATTAAAGCTAGTGGCTCACATTATCACTGTGTTAAAATACAAACATAAAAATGCTAGACCTGATCAAATGAAAAATGTAAATCTAAATAAGTATATTATTAATTTTTTGATATTGAATGTAGGTAAGTATTAATCCTCAGAGTGGAACATACTTCCTAGTAACTTACTTGAAGACATTCATATGCTCTACCAAGATCCAACGACTCTTTTACCATACAATCTGTTCATTGACGGAGAGGGAGCTAAAGATGAAGAAGTCCTAAAGAACAAAGAGAAAAGTGTATTGTTGAGACTAAGAGGCATAGGCTCATCCAAAATACTCACTTGGGTTCTAGATTCAGAAACCAGAGCAGCATGGAGTTAGTCTTTCCTAGGCTGCAGGAGATATTTCAGGTTCATTTAATGAGTGCTTGAAGGGTGGATAGTTTTCTTCTGCCACATCTGTTGTGAGCAGCTCTGCAATGATCAAGGGAGGGAATCCCTGTCAATGGCAGTAGCATAGACTGTTAGCAGCTTGGGAAGGAAATTCAGTCCAGCTGAATCATCACTGGTGCCTCTTCTGCATTAATTAGCTGTAGTAATGATGATCCAGCAGTGCTCCTGTACTTGAAAGCGTTGTTATTTTTATACATAGCAAAATGAAGTGTTTTGTAGCTTTTTGTACCTTTCATGTTCCAAAAAAATGTGGAGTCTTATTCAAGTGCAAGTCTTTCAGCAAGACTTTTCCAAAGCTCAGCAAAAATCTTAAACCATGTACTGAGATGCCTGAAAAGTTAAAGGCCTGTTAACCACAGAGAACCTATATGATTATCCTTCATGAGGTTTTTTAGTCTTTTCTGGTCATCCTGGATATATGTGTGACCCTGGTTCCCCTCGCTGGGACTGATCCCATTTCCCACGTTCAGGCTGGCAGCCTTGGATGTGCCAGTCCGCAGAAAGGTGTCCATCACACCCTGCCCTACCACCCCCCATTAGGGCCTTCATAGTTCAAGAGAGGGACAAGCCTGTAGTCCAGAGGAGTCCCTAACATTTGCAATCACCCAACTGTGGGTGCAGACATGGACAGGGGAGCCTGGGGTTGACTGGAAGTGCGGTGGTCAGGCCCAGCCAGCCTGGGTTTGTAAAAGACAGGTCCTGCTTGACCAACACTATCTCTCTCTATGACATGACCTGCTTAGTGAATGAGGAAAGGCTGTAGATGTTGTCTACCTGGACTTCTGTAAAGCTTTTGACACTCTGTCCCACAGCATTCTCATGGTTCCTCGTGGCTTGGATGGGTGCACCCTTCTCTGGGTAGAAAAACTGACTGGATGGCCAGGGCCATCACCAGAGAGCTGTGGTGAATGGAGCTACAGCCAGCTGGTGTCCAGTTGTAAGCGGTGTGACTCTCCAAACCAGGACATAGTTAAAAGACATGCAGACATGGCACACAGTTTACTGGTGGACTCGGCAGTGTCAGGGTAACTGTTAGACTCAGTTTTCTTAAGGGTCTTTTCCAACCAAAAATCATTCTACAGTTGCTAGAGACCCATATAACCTGTTTCATTAGCTAACAAGTGCAGTAATATTTCCATGAGGATTTGTTAACAGAGGTTTTGTGCATCATAGAAGCTTTTAATAAAGCAAGAAGAGGACTTATTTTTTTACTGGCAATTTTTACTAAGAATGCTGCTTGTAGTCTAAAGATTTACAAATTGTTTCTTCAGGAAGATCAGAAAAAGAATACAGTTTAAGACCAATTGTTTTTATTTTACTTGAAGCGAAAGGCCTAATTTCCATAATCTGTGCTCTTATTCCCAAGTGGAAAAGGAGTAGTTTACTTGTCAGTTTCTTCTAAAGAACTTTCTATTTTCTTCAAGAAATGTTTGAAGTCAGTTTTCATCACTTTTGATTTATGCCACACCATTTTTCAGCCTAATCTATTAATTAAACTTGTCTTTAAACCAAATAATTTTGAGAATTCTAAGACCACAAGTTTAGGATTAAAAAGTCTTAAAAATAAAAGGTAGAAGTTTCTCATGCACAGACCAAGATCTAAATCTTATTTAGAAAGATTTTTGCCCTGACAATTTTGGACAGTATAAAAGCATAGGGGATGCTAAAATAAGCCCTTGGATAAGTCAGTTGATGCGAAACACAAGATGGCCAGGATCCTGAGGAATGTTGCTTATGCAGAAAATTAGTCTGAATTCCTCTTTCAGAAAAGTTATCTTGTTTGTATAACAATAATTATTCTCACTGGTTTTACTTCCATTTCCTTCAGTGCAAAAATTATGCTGATATGCCCAGCGTCTGTCATCAATATTCTGTCCTATTCAAACAGGCAAATCAAAAATTATTTTTTATTTTGATCCATTTGTACATGGAGTGAACATCTGTGAAGTTCACCATAGCTATAGTCAGAGGAGAGAACTGGTGAACTACAGTACAACTATTCCTGCAATATTTTTCTTCCATGTGGATTAATCAATTCTATACCAGCCTCTTTGAGTGGCCCCTTACCTTCTACTGATAGATTTACTCTGGAAATCAATGTTGTCAGTGTTTCATAGAATCATAAAAAACGTAAAATGTTTTGGTTTGGAAGGGACCTTAAAATCATTTAGTTCTAACTATTCTGTCGGGGCAGGGATACTTTTCACTAAGTCAGGCTGCTCAGAGCCCTGCCCATCCTGTCCTTGGGCATCCACAACTTCTCTGGGCACCTGTTCCAGTTTCTCACCACCCTCGCAGTAAATTATTTCTTCCTAATGTCTTATCTAAACCTCCTCTCCTTCAGTTTAAGACCATGCTCTTTGTACTATCATAACATCCCACTGTAAAAAGTACCTTTCCAGCCTTTTTGTAGGCCCCTTTAAGTACCAGTAGTCTCCTATAAGATGTCACTTTACAACACATAATATCAGCCACAAGGAAGCCGCATCCTATTGATACTGTTAAAAATTATTCAATTTGTGGTTAGCAAATATATCAAAGAAAATAGCAGTACTCCTGGATTTAAATGTTCTTCACTGTCTGTTTATTCAAGCCTCACGATCTTTACCCCTCAACGAAGTAGAAAAGGTTCAGGCATAATGCAATATCCAGAAGAAAGAAAAACTAGAAGAAATATGGATAGCACAGGAAGTACACGTCTCCCCACATGCTCACTCCAGATCTATACCATTTCCAAAAAAAGCCTATGGGAAATTTTTTATCTGAATATTATCACTTGTTCTGGGTTGGATGCTGTTCCCCATGCAATTCACAATGCTGCAGCTGATTTCTCTTAACTTGATGCGTCTTCCAAGGGTTGATTTATTGGTATATTCAAGTTCTTACAGCTGTCATAACTTGACAAACCCCAGAGCCTTCACTCAAAATAGCACTCTTGTGTAGCAACAAATGGTCACGTGCTGGAAAAATAAGTTTTGGATAGGTTTTCTTTTTTTTTTTTTTTTTTTTTTTTTTTGGTTGGTTGGTTGGTTGGTTGGTTGGGGTTTTTAGGCTTTATTATTATTATTTTGGTCACAGAAATAGTTACTTTGTTCTATTGAAGGCTTAGAACTTATAGACTCCATTCTCTACACAGCCAATGGAGTGTAGTTTGTGCATGTAGGTTAGATGCCTAACTGCATATTAGGAATACCTCAAAATATACTTTTACTACAAGAAGCATGATTATTCCTTCTGTGCCTATTATTTAATTGAAATGTATCTGGAAAAAATGAAATGGGGCAAAATCCTCTCTGTTTACAGGCTCTATAATTTTACTAAATACAGTACTTTGAAAAGCAGTGAGAGTGTATTATTTTCATGGACAATTTGTGCAGCTGCAATGCAAGAGGATTCTTCACATTAAAAACTCTGCATTCCTTGAGTTGATCTTATATATTCCTATAGTTAAATATGATTTAAAAACCTTAATTCCTCCTTGTTTTTTTGGTGTTTTTTTTTTTTTTTTTTTTAATTTCACTTATGAACTAGTTTCAACTGATAGAAATAATTTATAGTCTAAACACAGAAAAATAGGGTGGGGGGTGGGTGTATGGGGGTGTGTATATCTTTCTCCTGGGGAAAAAAATAACCCAACAAAACAACTCCACAAACAAAATCCTCTCTTTTGTGTAAAATGTCATTATTTAGATAAGACTTGATAAAATAATAATATACTTATTATTTTGTGATATACTATACCTTTGCCTAAAATTCCTTTTTTTATTTTCTCATCAAAAAGTGACCTGTTCTGTTTCATATATGAAAGGTGCACATTAAAAGAATATGAGCTAGCAAATATCTTTACTGAAGCACTGTTGGCAGCCGAGATCACTGACAACTTCCTGGCTGTAATTCATAATCTATATTGGTGCCTTTGAGACAGCAAGCTATTGATTTTTCCCAGTCTATAATCCAAGACCATATACACAGCTTGTTAGACATCTGTGGGAATATAAACTGAGTTTTGATACAATTTAGGGAGCTTCTGTTAGCAGGGCACTTAGTTTTTGTCTTTGAGAAAATCTTTACACATCTGTGTAATCTTGAAGAGATTTTTAACAGTTAATTCAATAGAGTTTGGGTTATTTATCTTTTTTTTTTTTTTTCTCTTCTTTTCTTTTTGTAAACTGCTTTCATGAGTGTAACTCATGTGAAACAAATTTTAAGTTGGCAATTATAACATATAGGGAACTCTTTCTAATGCTATTTTAGCTTTTCTCTTCTTTTTATTTTCTTTGATATTTTCAAGTATTATTTGGAAGTACTCCTAGTTTTTCTTGTATAATATATTGTTCATTTTATCTGTCCTTCCCAGGAAAAAATTCCTGTCTTTACTGTGATACTTATGATACATATGCATAAATAACGTTCAAAAGAGCAATCATTAACTGCAGTGCAGTTCCCCCCACCATAAAGGATATTAGTTAAGTGCATTAAAATTCTTCAAAACCTACACATAGCTAAAAAAATACTTTTTGGGTTTAAGAACTACATGTAGTGTTAATTTTCTGTTTTCTGAGAGTCAGCTAAGGCAAAGAAAGAAGCTAATACAGTTTGCAGCTTATGCACTAATGTAGGAATGCCATATGGAACAGCCTAAATATATGTTCTTTTAAATATCATTTAGTATTTGTCCAAGAATACTTTTAGGGATACCATGTAAGGAGAATAACACTGATGTACTTTGTAGACTTCAGATGATAGGAATATCGTCACACGTCATCACATTGCATGTTGGTTTGGAAGGCTAGGAAAATATTTACCCTCTCTCCAAAATCAAAATAATGCATTCTTAACTGTATGTTATAATTTAGCTAAATTTGGATTATCCAGAAACCATATAATCAGAATGGGGTAATATTTTATATGATAGATAAATTTTCTTAAAGAATAAGGAGAAAAATGTTGGTATCCATAGAGAGACTAGAAAAACTTTGTATTAGAAAATTGGACCAATTTTCATAAGTAGGGGAAAAAAATAATTATAACATGAAACAAAATCACATTGCTATAGCCTGTTTCTAAATGGATTTTTTACAGAAGACCATTTCAAATTTGAAAGTAGTTTTTCACAAAGTATTGTCTTTTTGCTTTGTTTCAATTTTTTTGACTAGTTCATTTATCTACAACTGAATTGGTTTCCAGGAAAATTAATTAATTTTCTAATTCTCTGTATGTTTATACATTTCTCAACCTGAAGATTATGAGTAAATTAACTGAATTAGTATTATGCTTTAAGTAAAACAAAAGACAGTGGTTTTGCAAGGTGAAAGAAAATGGTATGTGGAAAAAGTTAGAAATCTAGATTACACTGAATTTTTTAATTTTGGTTTCAGTCAGATAGCATATTCCACAACACTGCTTCCCACTATTTTTATAATTTTATAGTCATATTTAAAGTCATATTTAAGATGAATTATTTAGAGAAAATATTTAAATTTAAAAAAAAAACCCACAGAAAACACCACAAATGTTATGTTTTTTTAAGAATAAAAAATTCTTTAAAAGCCTAATTACTGTGTGGAAAAATCTTATATCTTCCAGTCTTTATCTTTCTTAATTTCCGATCCACTTGCTGGGATCTAATCTGGAGCAAGAAAACTTATATGGACTGACCCTGCCAATGTAGACTGCAAAATGAAATAGGAAGGACAAAATGATAAAAAGGCCAGGAGAATATGTTGCAGTTTTGAATGCTAATTATAGTTCACTAGGTTATGCAGACAAAGAAGCTACAAGAGAAAAACCAAAGAATTTGGTTTTATGCTCTCAATGCTTCTAATGTCAAGAAAAATATTTGTTATTCCTTGTTTCTGGGAATCTGAAAGAATTTTGGATCCATTCATCATCTCAGAACTGTGAGAAACAGATCATGCTCATATCACAGGATGGCAAAGAAATAATGAGCAGACACTGTGGTCATTTGCACTCTAGAAATGCATGAGGTAATAAAAACGATAAAGTGGGAGATGGAGCATAGTTATCAATAGCAGATAACAATTTTGCTGTTCTCACAATAAGTAGTTCAAAGCTGTTCTACCTACATACAGGTAGGTAGTTCAGTAGAGGTTCATCTCGCTCAAGTTCAGATACTGTTTTAATAAAAAAGTGGTTACAAAATGTGGAGAAATGTCAGTGCTCGGTGTGTGTCTGGGTTTGTACTCTTACAGAAAGGCTGGAGACAAATGTTCTTTCATTATAATTTTCCATCTGGAATTCTACATCCACAGCTATACCAAAGACACAGAAACTGCACACTGCCCTGTTAGTTGCCCTTTCCTATCTTCTGAATTCAGTATTGTAACAAGGGCTGTTTTCCCAATGTGAAAGTAAATGTATGATTATACTGAAATCATAGAGTGTGAGGGACAAGTATTTCTATCCTTATTCTCATATTACTCATCAAAACTTGCATTCCCCCTTCATTCAACTCCCTTCTACCAGCTAAGTACTGCAATAGTCACAAGCTGTCATTTATTGAACATCATAAGGTAAAAAATAAACACATATTTTGAGAGTTCATTTTTATGTGTAGTTATAGAAAAGGATAAGAGCATCTTACTAAAATGCAGATATTGTAATTTCATCCAGAGACAAACTCTAGAGATCAGTGGGTATAATTAAACTCCAGTGTCCCTGGTCAGGATATTATAGATGTTCATTCTTTCCTTCAAATAAGAGTATCAGTCCACACAGAGAAATGTATTCAATGCCTGTACCACACCATTGTAAGCTGAAATTGTACAAGGTTTTCAAGTGGCTACACCTTCAGTTTTTGCCTTTTGCTAGTTTTTCAATACAAATTTGCCTTTGTCCTCAGCTAAAGGGACTAAGTTCTAGAGTAATACATCTGGTAAATTATAATTTCTCTTATTTTTAGGACCTAGGGTCTGGAAATCAACACAGGGCAGAAACTGGGCAAACCCCACTCTATATAGGGGTATAGATCATGAGGTATATCCCAGCAAAGGTTGTCACAGCACATGATTATCACTTGGAGTTGCAAATGGCTGTAATTATGAAGATTGTAATTTAATACAAAACATGTAAGGACTTGTTCTTTTGTGGGTTTCAAGTTTTTAAAGGACTTGCTTTTTGGAACCCCCTTTTCCCAGGAAAGTCCTAAGGGCCAGTTGCCTTGCTAGATGTGTATTTTTAAGACTCAGGGAGAGAGAGCAACAGTGACAACCCATGTCAATGAAGACAGTATATACAGTGTAGAGGAGATAGCTTTCCTGGATTTTGTAAAAGCCTGAGTAAATTTTTAGATTTTCCACTTATTTAATTGAGAATAAGACACAAAGCAGATGAAAAACACCAAAAAACAATTTTTTGGAAACTTGTGAAGACCTTCATGATTTGATAGAAATAGTTAATGACCTGTAAATACATATTTTGAATTGGACATCTTTTTTATGCATCAAAAATAAGGGTATCAGTCCCTTAAGCTGTCATCATATAATCATATAAGAATGGAGAAGTTTAAATATTTAACATAAATAATAGAAAATTGCTATTTCAAAGTTGTCTCTAGTAGCCCATTACATGGCAAGAAAAATTCAGTGAGGTTCTATCACTCTTTCTGTGAGAAACAGAGAAATATGTTTCATAATTCTTTTTTTTAAGATAATTTCAGAACTTCTGCATTTCATGGATTTAAATTAGATCAACTAACATCACTGAACCTCTAATTCATTTAACCTCTTCTTCCAGAATAGCATTTGTGTTATCTACAGATGAAAAACATATATAAGGAAAAATGAGTATGGGAATTTTTTTATATATATATTTTTATAGCAGCAACAAGAAAACTAGCTTCTGAAGCTGAGCCATCTCTACTTTAAGGATGGATGATTATTGCTTCTTAACCTGCTTTATTTTTCTCAGAAATTATATTCTGTATTCTTTCCTCAAATATGAAGAAAAATAAAGGGCTAGTCCACAGGGTTAAAGTACACACCATGTACTTAGAAAGCAATTATTTTAATGAAACATTAGAATATTTCTGTGAGTAATTATGAAGATTTTCATTTAATATGAAACATGTTAGGACTCGTGTTCTTGTGGGTTTCCAGTTTTTAAACTATTTTTTTTCCTACCAATTCCCAGAACTCCTATTTACTTCAATGGTAGCTGCAGGTGCCGAAAATCCATTTGAATAGTCCATACTGATTTGAAATTTTGCAGTGGCCTTTCTCTCACACACATGCTCACATATGTTCCTCTTTACCCTTGTCTCTTTTTCCCTCCATCTGCCCAAGATTAAGGCCAATCTTACCAGACATGGATACTGTTATAGTGGAGATATGAAAATTACAAAGAAGCAGTTAAATGAATTGGGGGGGAGGGGAAGGGAAGTAAATAGAAATAAATTTGAAGTTATTATGCTGGGGGTTTTTTCACCAGAACTTTTCAAAAATAAAATGCAATCTTATTATGATGAGCTAGATTTCCTAGAAAATTAATCGAGACTCAGGGTACATGCAGATGACTGAATTCTTTTAGAAGCACCTCTAATGCATTTTTACAAGGGTCATTGTGTTTTACAATGTAACAAAAAAAAAAAAAAAAAAAAAGAAAAAAGAGAATAAATCACATTTTTACTATACTTGAAATAAAAATAGGCAATTGGAAATGCATTGTAAACAGGATTATTCAAACTCAGCTTGCCATAAGATAGAAGCAGCTTTTTAGCAGGCTGTTACATAAAGGTCCAGTATTTCTGAGATTTTTATGGGAGTAATCTAATGCATTGGTCAGACAAGGTTAAGAATAATGCCCTTGCAGTCTCCCTAGATGCAATGATAGTATTTGATGTGAATAAAAAGGCTACACTTTCTGGGTGTTGCTGAAACTGAACTGCAAAGACATGTATTTGGAGATTTGGTTATGAACTTTAATATTCCTCAGGAAAAAATAAAATCAAATAAAATTTCCACAGTCTATTTGAATCTTTTTTTTCCTGAGTTTTGTACTTATGCTTTGTTGTCCATCTTTTCCTCCTTTCTCCACATTAGCTTTCAATACACTTCCTGAGGCTTTTAGAAATGTTGTAAACTTACTGTATCATTACTGATGCACACAAACAGCAACATAAATGAATACTGTATGTGGATGATATTCTTCTTTTTATAACCCATCCTGATATTTCAATCCCAGCTATTACACTGTTCATAAATCAGTTTGGGATCCTCTCTGGCTTTAAAAGTAATTATAATAAATCCAAAGATATGTTTATGTATAGGAGGCCAATTGAACCCTTTGCTTTTCAGTTTCCATTTAAATTGGTCTCCAGAGGTCTTACCCCAGGTTATTTATTCCTTTTTCTTTAGATCTCCTGTACAGATTTAATCTTGCTTCTCTGCTTTGTAAAATTCAAGGGACGCTGTACAGGTGGTTTTCGGTTTTTTGTGGTTTGTGGGTTTTTTTGGTTTTTTTTTTTTTTTTTTTTTTTTTTTAGGGGCAAGAGCTGTCATTAATTTAAAAATAAAATGCATTTTGCATTTTTCTTTGATACTAAATAAGCTTACTAAGGTATTGCGAAGACTGCGTTAAGAAATGTTTCTAGGTGCCTTGAAAGGAATTGCCCAACTCATTTAGTTACTTTAATACAGAACAAAAAATGTTAGTCTGCTCTGATATTCTTCCTTTTTCCTGACTGTTAAGTAGAATTCACCTTCTAAGTCCTTTCTTTCTGCATCTTTCTGACTGATTAAATTCCCATACAGGAATCATATCAAGGTAAGTTGGCATGTCAGTAGGTGTGGATTAGAGCAACAGAACTGCATGGCTGGAAAGCTTTGTCTGATCACACAGACTTCTGATTTCACAAAGCTATTCTTCCAGAAAAGCAGTAAATGCCAGAGTATCTTGAAAGAGGTCAGCTGAGAGAGAAGATGCAAATCTTAGCAACGACCTGTTAAGAGCAATGTTAAAAAATAAGGGAATTTATTTCATGAAACATAGACCTAAGGAACACCCTTCCACAGCATTTTATTTCCCCTTTTTTGTTTTATCTCCATCCCCTAAATAAAATGTGAGCCATATGTAAAATATGAGTGAAAAATGTCCCTTTTCGAATATAATGATTAATCAAATAAGTATCAAACATTTCAAATCCTTTTCACTGTCTTTGCAGGTGAAGCATATAATTTAATCTTTATAAGAGAGATAAAAAAACAGTGCTTTGTATGCTTTGATTGTGAAATAATTTTCACTGTAAGAAACCATGCTTCAACAGTTTGGTGTTAACAGAAATGGGCATATGATGAGGGATATTTGTGAGGAACAGTACTGTGCTGACCTTAGTACACATCAAGGCTGTTTATGTCCAGGAGCTACCAGATTAGAAAGAGGAGAGGACAAAAATTTTTTTAAGAGAGGCTTTCTTTTGGAAGGGGGTGAGGGGAGTAGGGGAGAGGGGTTTTTTTTTTTGGCTTGTTGATGGGGTTTTTTTATTTGTTTAGGTGTTTGGGTTTGTTGTGGTGTTTTTTGGGGGTTTTTTGGTTTTTGGTTTTTTTTTTGTTTGGGGGGTGTGGGTGTGTGGGTGTGTGGGTGTGTGTGAGAGAGAGAGAGGGAGTGTGGGTATTTTTAGGAAAGCTCTGAAAGACATGTAATAATCAGATGTCCAGAAGCTGTGGCTCTACAAATACTACATGTTATTTTAAAAAGTTGAAAAAAAATTTATATGCTCTTCTGGAAAGTGGGAGTTTTTCTAGAGATTGATAATGCAGAATTAAGAAATGCTGGATGTTAATGTAAGCTGAACCAGAAACTCAAACTAGAAAAAAGGGCTACCTGCAAGGACCAGATAAGCAGGTTAACTCAAGAGCTTTCATTTAATCTCTCACCAAAAAGATTCAAGTTGTCTCTTTAAATTACAGAGAATTATTTTTTGATTTTTTGTCAGGGTTTTTTTAAAATTCTTTTTATTTCTATTCTGTTAATAATAGATAGCTTTTGAAAATTTATTCAACATCCATTTGTATGAGGGTAAAACACTTCAACATCAGGGTTCTGTTTAGGGCACTGTCACATCATGATGTGCCTTACCATTTTTAAATTTTTACCTCACATACTGACTGGAGGATTGAGATATATCTGCTACTAAAGGATAGTAAGCAAACTGACCAAAATACTTTTTAACTAATTCAGATCAATAGTCCCAAATTAAGCTTTTTATAGGACAGTCTTTCTTGGGAATGTACTGCACAAACACGTTATAAATATTAATCCCAACACTATAACTCTTTAAAATGCAAATAATGTCAGTGTTCTAGATAGTTTCAAATTTCTTTGCCTTTCTCATTTTTTCATTGATTGGAGATAGTAGCTTTATTTCTGTTAAATTATGACCAGCTATGGTTTGGAATGTCAGTTTAATATACAGAATTATTATTTCATCCCATATTCAAGATTTTTCTTAGTCTTATCCTAATCCACTTGTGAAAAAATACAGATTGAGTAAATGATTACTGTCTTTGGACATGCACTAAGATGAATGTCTTCTGAATGAAGTTAAAATCCACTTTCAGTCTAACACAAACCTTTACTTGGACTTGCATTTGTCTTCATAGAATCAAACAGGTCTTGCTGGTTTGTACTTTGGTTTTTGGGGATTTTTCAGCAAAGAAAAGTTAACCGCCTTTCCATTAATTTCCAGATGACTGACATCAACTTCCTCTTGTAACCCCTCCAATGGAATGAGCTCCTCAAAATCTTGTGCCCTGTATTTGGCTGGGTAGAGTTAATATCGTGCTTTAGTAAATGGTACAGTGTTATTGGTTTGGGATTTAATATTGAGAATAATGTGGATAGCACATTAATGTTTTAGATATTGCTAAGTGGTGCTTACTCAAAATCATGGACTTCTCTGTCTCATGCTCTGCCTGTGAGCAGATTCACAAGATGCTGGGAGGGACCACAGCCAGAACAGCTGGCCCAAAGTGTCCAAATAGATATTCCATACCACAGAGTGTGATGCCTAGTGTATAAACTGGGGGTGTTGGCCAGAAGATGTTGATCACTGCTCTGGGACAGGCTGGATATTGGTCAGCAGGAGGTGAGCAATTGCAATGTGCATCCCTTTTCTTTCTTGGGTTTTATTTCTCCCTCTCTCCTTCTCATTGCTGTAATTATTGTAATTACTGCTATTTTACTTTATTTAATTTATTAATCTGCTCTTATGTCAGCCTGCAGGTTTTACCTTTGATTCTCTTTCCCATCCCACTTGGGCCATGGGTGGGAGAAAGTGAAAGAGCAGCTGCAGAGTACTTAGTTATCTGCTGGTTTTGAACCATAACAGTCCTTGAAACTGAACTGAGACCTTGAAACTTATTTTAGTAATGGTTCTTTCTTCAGAAGCACACTTTTACACAAATGAAGCTATTGACATTTTCCTGGGAATAAACATTGTCTCTATTGAAAAGCCTGTAGGATCTTGAGCCTATTAGGTTCGGAGATGCCATTTGCTTTTCAAGTGAATACTCAGTGCTGATTTTGACCTTAAGAATACTTATGAGGTTTACACTCCTGCCTACAATGGATACATACATTTTGGAGACCTTCAGTGTGATTACCTCTAAGGTTTAAAAAAAACCAAAAAAATACTAATACCGTGGGTTCTCTTTCTTAGAATATCTTTATTTCCCGTTTTCTACTGAGAACCCCTGGATATGCAAATCATGAGCCTATTCTGGAAGGCTTATCTGTTTTGTAAACCTCTTTGGTTAGGAAGGACATGAGAGTGGCAGTAAGCATTTTTCTGCTGGATACATAATAGAGGTTCAGAAACTGCATATAACTGTCTGTATTATTGCACAATATTTTGATGGTAAACAGGATTTGTGGATTATATTCACCTTTGTAATTTGAAGTCTCTCAGTGCCTGAACATTTAGAATTTAGAAATACTAAAAGGCGCATCTCAAAGTCCTTGGTTCTCTTTCTAATAGTTTTTCACATATCTGTGTGTGCCTACATATATGCAAATATGTATATTTGGTTGGTTTTTTACCATGATTTCCCTCAGTAAAGGGAAATATTTTGATCCAAGTCATACTAGGATCAATGAGCATCATATCATGGATTATTGTGTAAATATATTCAGTTCTCAAGTATCCAGCTCTGGTCTCAATGACAGACACAGTGTTATGATTGCTGGGGCAGTCTATCTCTAATTCTCTACTTCTTTGTCTTTCTTGGTCTTTCTTGGTAACTTAATCGGTCTTACATAAATCCAAAGAAAAATGTCTTTGAATAAGCATGTGAATAAGCATATGAATACTGGAGATAGTTTGGCACTACAGAATGATACGTTTTGCGATACTTAAGAGTAATACTAATCAGCCTAATTTTTATTATTTTTGTGCTTAATCCAGGGAGTTTTCTTGGTATGCATATTCCTGTTTATTATACTGTCAGCAAGTGCAAAAGACATTCGGGTCAAGTAGACCCAAAACCATTCTGACAAAAAAACTACATAATGTTGCTGCATGATAGCAGAATTATGCACATGAATTCTATGAAAAGCAGATTTGGGTTTTTTAAGCTTTTTTGTAATTACTTCCTTAGATGTTTTGAAAGTAGTTTGCAGAACTCTGTGTTGAACAGATTAATTATCTATTATCACCTCATATAATTAAAATTGCCTGGAATATGGGGCTGCATTTTAAATGTACCTACTTGTACCCATTCCATTATTATAAGCTACAAGGTCTAGCAAAATCATGGAGTGTTTTGCACATCTTTGTGTATAGTTCTCTTCTTTATTTGATACTATGTAGGCGGATATGGAAGGCAAAAGGAGGACATGATTGAGACTTGCACAATATGTATGATAATGAACAAATTTGGATAAGGCTATTTATGTCCTTTTAACAGTTAAGACCAGGGAAGGAGCATCAGATACAAAGAATATTAAAATAAAAAATAAAATTTAAAAAAGGGAAGAAAAACACATTTTATGTCATTCTTAATCTTTGAAACTCCATCCAAAACATATCTGACTCCTGATTTTGACAGGATTCAAAACACAGATAAGTATCTATGATATATTTCACTTAATTAAAAATATTAAGAGTGAATAAACAAAAAAATTTATTATGAAAATCAGTAAGGAAAAGAAACTTGAAACTAAGGTAGAATTTCAAGATTTAGTGGTATATTTTGCAAAACTGTAAAGATACAGTTGCAAACCAGATATAATGTAAATGGAGAAAATTAAGAAACAAATTTATCAGGAGGCAGGTTTTACCTTAGAATTATTGCTTCAGAAGTACTCATTGCTGAAAATAAACCTGAGGGAATGCTTTTCCACTTATTATAAGCCTGATCCTTGATCTTGCAGTATGCTGAGGTTTGCTGTTTGGGCTCTGTGCTTTAATTGTTTTGGCTAGCACCATGCTGAATTGCAACCCTGGCCTTTAACTGCTAAGAGGATATAACTCTAGTAAACAGAACAACATATCCATGGCAACCTACAGTTTTACTTCTAACTCTTCAAAACACAAAAGGGTAATTATTTTTTTCATTATATTTTTATATTCCTATGGCTCATAATAACAGTGATGACCTCCTGGCTGGGCATTTCCAAGCTATTAATGACAGGCTGAGTTATGCGACCTTGACTTCACCTGGAGCCATTAACTTTTCTATCTAGTCATTAACTGCTGAGAAATGCCCTCCCTTTTGGTCATTATTTCTTATATATGCATTTCTTAAATAGGCATTTTCTGCAACAATTACATGTCAGAGTAATTTTATATTTTTTATTAATAAGTACTATCTTATCTTTGTGTTCAAGCCACAGGGATCCTTTGACATCTAGCAGCTTGCACATCATTTAAGTTTCTAAGGAAGAGGTCGTCATTTATGCACAGGCAAATGGGAGACAGAGGGCTTAAAACAGCACATTTTACATGGGAGGAAAAATCCTTGCATCGTTTGAGTTAAATCTATGGAGCATATTCAGAAATGCTGAGGAATTCATTTTTAGATCGGGCATTTAGATGTACAATGTATGTATGCCACAATACCAGCTAGAAAACCCTTAACGTTAATAGTAAAGGTGACCTCTAAGTTATCCCTCCTGACTACTGGATCTTTAGACAAAATGGTTAGTAATTTCACTGGGATTAATTTGCCAGCTTTTTGCAGACCCTTATCTTATTTTCTGGAACTCATAGAGGGATCAGAATCCACATGATATATTTCTCTTATCTGTCAGTGCAGCAGCATAAGATAAAAGAAGATTCTTTATTGAATGGATATATTTTTCATTGTCCTTCATCCCATAGATTAAATGGGTCTTGTATGATTTTTCTTTTCCTGATACAGAAAGCCATACTTCTGCATAAATAACTTCTGTGTAATTTGAGAACTCTTATGAAGAGCTCACTAATCAATTTTTTAGATGCTGTAATTAGAGGTCTTACCTGGATCAAAAACTAAATGTTGCTGGAGGGGAAAAAGGTTGTGGAGTTATTTTCAAGGGTGGGACTTAGTTGTCTGCATGGATGACAAAGATTTTTATATATGCCTGGAAATAGCAGCAGCAGAGGATTTGTTTAATTTATTTGTTCCTGTAACTCAGACATAGAGTTATACTTCTGTAAACAATGTTTGTTCAATGAAGTACTTAGTTCTTTGCATAGGAAAATTCTCTGACAATATCCTTGACTGACAGGAGATATGTGTCCTATGAAGAGAAAATAATGTTTCCAGGAGATAAAATTTGTTGTTCGTTTTTCTGTTATTTTATTAAGGTTTAGGTCTGGTTTATTAGAGCATATCATCCTAATTTTGTGCAATAGAAGTGAGGAGGAAGGGGGGAAGCAGAGAGAGGTGAACAAGGCCAGAAGAACGTATACTAAAGAAGTATTCTCTGCAAATCTTGATAAATGCAACTCCACCAGTAAGTGACAATATAGGTGAAATATTTCTCTTTTAAACTTTTTCCATTAGTTTTTTGACAGGAATATACTAGTTCTGCTTTAATGAGATTCTAGTGTAAAAACTTCAGGGCTAAATAAAAGAAACAAATCAAAAGGACCGGATGATTGCCATTTAATGTGAAAGAATGAAAGTGCAAACAATCATTGTATGACATCTAGCTGTGCTAGTCACTGCAGAATGACAGGTAGAACAATTCAAAGTTACTGATCTAAAGATGGAATAACAGCTCATATGTTTGAAGTGCTCAGAAGATGAAGAAATAAAACAGACTCTAAGATAAGACATGGTTAAGCCTTTTAAATTCCATGCCTTATTGTCACTATCATTTGAACACTTTTGTACACATTTTTTTTTTCCCCTCAGAAACTATTTTATCGAAGGAATTACTTTTAAGAGCTGATTTTTATTATTATCCTCCAGGCTGTATGGTGTGCTTTGTTTTTCAACAAGATGAGGAAAAATGTACACAACTAAAACTATATTACTAGTTTACTAAGCACACATATTGTATATATTCAGATGTATGTATTCTGAGTATATATTGTTAAGCTGTGCATTTTTAGTTCAATAAACCACATGCTAATTTACGCTACAGGTAGTCTCACTTTTTTAACATGCAACATGACAAATTTGTTTTTAATTTCTGTTTATATTTTCCTTGTCTGTTCTTTTCTTAATATTATTTTAAGGCTCTAAGGAAAATCACGTATTCTTTCTTTCAGCAAACCCTTTTTATCAGTGAAATAACCTATTCTAGTTACTGCTGGAAACAATAATCTGTAATTGCTGCTTTCAGTCCTAATTTGGCTTGTCTCTAGTTTTTCATCTCAATCTAATCTAAACCTATTTGAGCAAATAAAATGATATTTACCTCATCCTCCGTTACAAGCTTTCAAGATTACAGGCTTCAGGAAAAATCAATACAAAATACCAGCTTAGCAGCAGGTTTGTGCTCAGAAAGAATGCTAACTTTTCTTTCCTGCATTTTCTGACTCTCTACTCCCCTGGAGTGAAAGCAAACCTTAGACTATAAGGACCGAAAAGAAGGGGGGGAAAAAAAAAAAAAAAAAAAGAACACAAAACCCCAGCCTTCAATGATGTGTTTGGTTCATGGTTAGTAGCCACTTTTGAACTTACAAGCCGAAGTGCAGTGCATGGTCAAGCTCCTAACCTTTAGCTTCTGCTTCTACACTACACATCTTACAGAGTTCACCAAAAGGAAGGATCTCGACCTCACGGATGATTTTTCAGACTCAAATGCCATCTTCATTTATTATTTATTTGCTCCAAGCAGTTGGGATTTGAGGTATCATCATACCTGACTGACTGATTTAAGGAAGTGGCCACCTCTCTGCAGGGGGATCTCATGAGAATAAAATCCTATTACTTTCCAAAAAGATTACTTCATTTGCTGCCTGGAATAAGCTTTTGATGAAAAACATTTGAATTTTGAGTTTGTAAACAACCAAGAATCCTCAACAATGGTGCCTTTTTATCCTTGTTTTCTTTCTTTCCTTTTTTTTTAAAAAAAATTCTTTTTTGTGTTTGCTTTTCCTTTTCCTTTTTTTTTTTTTTTTTTTTTTTTTACTGAAAAGGACATCTGGTTGATTTTTTTTTCTTTTTTTTTTCTTTTTTTTTTAATTCTTTGTTATATTGTTGTTGGACTTTATGACCAAGAAACTGATCAATAAAAAAAATGTGTCTTTATGAGAATTATACTGTACTTATAAACCTTTTTAAATTATTCATTTTGTCCCTTTGTAAAGGAGAAAAGTTCCTCCTTTTAAAACTTACATTGGATTTCTCTTTCAATGGCCTCATCATAGATTTCCTCTTCCCACTCCCACTTTGTGAATGGTATCTGATTTGAAAAATTATGCATTATTTTGTGTCTCTTTAGACAGACACATGCAAAAAGTTAGCCACTATATTTTTATCTCCCCCATAATATTAGCAACTAATATCCCTATGCATTTAAGAGGACAATGTAAATAGGATATAAAGACCTATTGTATAGACCTAACTATGGTTAGTAAATTAATACCCCAGCCACTCTAGGCAGGTGTCGCAGTGTCCCTCACGCCTAGCAGGCGTGGACCACAGGCTAGCTCAGTTCTGCACTGCAGCAGCGTGGATCGGTCGGGGTTACAGGCAGGGCGAGTAACCTCCTCCTGGTGGGCTCTTGGTTCCCCACAAAGGTGAGTGGACCTGATGGCATTACAACTGCGGCGACGGAAAAAGGGTCGACTCTCTTTGAGCAGGGTAAAAGGTGGTTTATTAAAGGGGAGTCCAGCAAGGAGCTCCACCTCAGACCACTGCTGCCCAGAGAGAGCCCAGATCAAAGCCTGGCGGCCAGTCATAAATGGGGGAGGATCCAGGGGTGGTGACAATGGGTCAGCCAACCAGGGAACACGGGGGTGTAACAGGGGGTGTCAACTTCTGAGCCATTAACAAATCACAAGAGGGGAGGAGGGGATTCCCCGGGCACCAGCCTATCACTCGACAGCTCTCCTGGATCTTTCCAGAACCCAGGGAAGGGTCTCGAAGTGACAGACAGGGCGACCAAGAGGAGAGAGGGGGGATTGACAGGGACAGGTGCAGGGAAGGAATGAATGGCATAAAACATCTGGTTATATAACCAACTCATAGGGGGGAAACCATTACAGAACACAGGGGGGTACACAGTGGAATAAACCATTACAAAAAACTTATAAAACATACAAAAATAACTTAATAACTCAATAAAACAATTCTTGCACCACCACAGGCAGGGAAGTATTCAGTGAAGGAAGATAAGAACCTTCAGAGTGCTTGAGTCTTAGGTGGACTTTGAGTCTTTGGAGAGACTTTTTGTTTTATTTAATATAGAGGGTAGCAGATGTAACCTCAGGTGATTAATCCTAAATTTATTTGGGATAAATCCTAAGTGATAATTTTGCTGCAAGCATCTTCTAAGATGCAAGACCCCTATTCCACAGGCCTTCTCTCCCCTGTATAGGATTCTCCAGGAACCCAGAGTGGCTGAAGTGTCTATTACCTTCAAGTACAACCCTGACAGAAACAACCAAAGCTCAGGAAGAGCAGTTCCTGCATGTAATTATTTTTGCAGAGTGATCTGTTAGATGCAAGTATCTGAAAAATGATTGAAGGTTATTTCACTCCACTTGTGTCCAAGATTTGCCAGTGTATAGGTGAAGTCAAGGCTCTCTTGTATCTCTTTCTCTCCAGGCCTCTTTACCTGTGGTAATGATTTATCCCGTAGTCTCAGGTAATTATGTGTCTCCTTTTCAAAGAGAAAATGGGACAGCTTACACTGCCCAGAGCTGTTGTTCCAAGATCTCCCCAGATTCTTTTATCACCTACATTCAGTTCACATTTTCAGCCCATATATTCTCAATGAAAAACAAAGTAAGAAACATATGATTTTGAAAAAAAAACCCTTGTATTTTATAGCAGTTTATATTGGTCTCATTTAGCTTTGTGAAGCTTCATTCCCATTTTTTAATCTCAAATAAGAGTAATGTTATCAAATTGCCTGTGCATCTCTCAATAATGCCAATAACTTTGGAAGTCTTTGACCTATTCAAGAAAATTTGACACCCATGCTTATAATTCGAAATTCAAGCAGTAGGTGGATACTGCCTATGCCATCCATATACATGAGTCTTTGGAAATGAGGCATTGTGTCCTGTTTAGCTCAGGGACACAACTGGAACTTTCACTCCATTTTATCCCTGTGTAATTTCTGATTCCGTTAGTGGTTTTGAAGAGTCTCTTAGCAATTTAGGCGAGATTTACAAATTCATACTTAGCACATCTATATACAATTTTGATGAAAGCATTGAACAAGCTTCTCTGTTCTATTTCAAGAGCCCTTTTACATTTAGTTTTCACCACTTCTTCTGAAGCTGTTTGCAGATAAAACTGGCTGAAATAATACAATCATATAGCATAGTCACAAGTAATATCAGTTGAAGGTGTTTATACCCTGGTTGTAAACTCCTTCTAAAAGCTTACTAAGTTTCCCCTACCTGCTACAGAAAGTATTTGACCATGGCAAAATAAATAATCACTTCACTCGACTCATTAGAACAAGTACAGAGGAAAGTGTACTCTCACTGAAAATTATAAAATATTTTTTTAAAAAAAACTCCAAACATTTTTATGATATATTGTAGCAGAATGATTTTCTATGCTTGTGATTTTTAGGAGAAACCATGTGGAGGTGAGCAAAAATTAGTAGAGATTGGGGTTCATCCTGACAGGTCACCTGGATTCTGTGTCAAGGAACAAGGGATATTTTCTTCAGGGAACTACTGCTAGATCATTGATAGTATTTAACCAGCTGAAAAGGTAGACAGGATGGCCATTTAAGTTTATCTTCCAAAAGTATGGTGTCAGAAGATTTTGGAAGATTGCAGAAAATCTTATTTGAGTTTTCAGTACTTTTTAAAGAAATGGTAAAACAAAGATCAGTGTCACACTGAGTCAATGCAATGGGCCAGTCTTCAGTTTCATTCCGTTTTGGAATATATTCTAATAGTAGAAGCATCACATGCTTATATATCCCTGTGTAAGATTTTATTCTAGTAAAATGGCAGTGGTTAGGAGTGACATAGTGCAAAGTTCTGTGATGTAATGTAACCAATGAAGAGAAATAGCTGCCTCCTGAGGACAATTCCAGAGCTCTGTATTGGGAGAGACATTTAAATGACATCTATTCACTCCACTATGCTACTCCAGACCGTTTATTGTCGCCAATTGTTGTTAGCACTCTTGTATTTCACTGGCAAGCTCTTCAGAATACTGGTAGAGTTATACAGATTCTAATACAACAGAGAATTATCTTGTAAAGTCTTGATACCCCCGAGGAATACAGGAATCAACACAACTACCACTGTAAACAATGTCACAAATAGGATTTATTTTATTTGTTAACAGTGGTAGAAATATTATTGGTAATGGTAAGAATAACAAGCTCTCTCAATTCCTAATTATGCATTTATGAGATAATATTTTGACAACTTGTCAGAGCTGCTTTTTTTTTCTTTTTTTTTCTTTTTTTTTTTTTAAGAAATAATACTTTTAAAAGTGTTAAAAGTTTCATAATCATAATGATATAACTTCTTCTGAAAATTCTGTGTCACAGAAAACTGCAAATGTATAGACAAAGGAAGCAGGCTGATTCTTAAGGGCAGCTGCTCCTTCCTGTTCTGAGCAGAGGCACAAGAAAACAGAACCAAGATACCAGCAGAAATCACACCTCCACATCTGCTGAGAAACCTTTGTCTTCCAGAAGGCAGTCAAAACCCGAAATTCTCCTGCAGATGCGGAGAATTAAAACATGGCACCTTCAGACTTAAAAGAACAAATCTTAGTGACTTGTGCTACTGGAGTGATAATTACCTTTTGGTATCTCAGCATGAAGATTATTGTCTTAATTTTCTAATACTGTTAGATTCTATATTTATTGTAATGAAGGATGACTGGATATCTTCCCGCAGTTTTTTTCTCTTTGGATACCTGTTAGGTTTCCCATTTTTTGGTTTTAAATGCCTAAAAGTTCTGAAAACAACTAAAAAAAATAGTTCTTTGTGTCTGATCATACTCCTAGTAATCTAAATGTAGAATTTCCGGGATAAGAATTTGGATATAAGTCTCACTGCCTTTAGGTGTTGAATCTACCTAATTGTTTCACCTCTCTGAACCTTAAAACACACAGAATGCCATTACAGTTTTTTGGTTTTTGTTTTTTGGTTTTTTTTTAATTAGAGTGTTGCAGTATTCCCACCACTGTTCCCTAGCAATCACTTTCTTGGTGATTTAGCACAAGGATCTAAGCTGTACTTTATTGTTCACCCTGCACATCTGATTGTGCAATTGCACTCAGCTAAGCACAGTGTGGGTTTGTACCTAACATTAATTGAGTGTAGCAGATTACTTATAGTATGTGGCCTCTCAGTTCTGAAACACTGAATTACACCAAAAGAAAAGAAACTATGTGAATGTCTTGAAACTGAACACTATTCATCCATATGACCAGGAAATACTGAAGAAATAAAGAAGATTTTGGATGCTTCACAGTGCAGGACTACTTTGCTCACATGTGCAAATAGTGATAGTCTAGAGGGAAACATGTAGAGTCTTCCCAAAAAAGACCTTGCCAGACACGGTAATGACTTTTACTTGGCTTCTGTCAACTTTAAAAGATTATTTTAATTGAAGTAATACATTTTCTTTTAAATTTGCTAGGGAAGGCTGTACATTGCTTAATTTATTTGCGTGATTAGATGGAGGTTTTGTGTCTTTCCATATTTTCAAAAAGCAAACTTCGTGAAACACCATGAAGGGGGGAAAAAAAAAAAATATATATATATATATAGGAAATTTATGCAGAATGGATAAAACTGAGTGAAAACCAGACGTCTGGATATTTTTCCTCTTAGTTCTCCATTCAGATACTCCTTTATTTTATTTTTTTTTTCCCTGAAGTTTGGAATAGTTTCCAATTATTGGATTTTTTTTTTTTTTTTTTTTTTTTTTTCTTCTGAGTCTCTTATTCTTTCATATTTTCCCCTGCTGCTGGGGATTCAGTCTCATCTGGAAGAAGCAGTCATTGAGGTCAGGTTACAGCTTAAAAACTGTTCAACCTCTATTTAAGGGACAAACAGAAAAAAGACCAAATAGTCCAAACGAAAGCAGAAACTCATAAATAATTATTAATTAGTAAAATAAATTCCTCCTATTCAAAAATGAGAAATGAATAATAATAAGAAGAATATGCTTTTTCTTTAAAGGCAATTTAGATTTTCTTAAATTTGAGATGATAGACAACTTTAGATTTAACCATTTTCTTTGTATGTAGTGGAATTTGGATTGAAATTAAATTCAGAATGCTATCTAGCTGAGGGAATCTTGCATTTTTTGTGCCTGTCAGTGAATTTTTCCAGACACGTTTTCTGTATTTAGTGAATAAATTGTAAATTTTTAAAGCTTTTTTCCCTAATTTACAGAAGCAATTTCTTTTCAAATTAATAGATACAGCAGAACATTTTGAGTTTAAGAAAATTAACTGTACTATATAATGAATGATTTTTCAAGAGCTAAGACAATATAATTTAAAATAGTCAGCTTAAGATTCAGAAATATAATTTTGCTTTTGTTGCTGTTGAAAAATGAAGGTTTCTTTTATATACTGTATATCCCAGGATGATTTCAAAGCACTTTCACTTAGAAAAGCTAGCTGCTATTACATATGAATTTTCAAAGCTTGCCAAGGCTTTGGAAGGAATGATGAAAATTACTATTGCACGACCTTCAGGTTTTCTTTGTTTCATAAAAGGCTAAGATAGCATTTTTGTCATTTTTCTTTCAGCTCAGGTCTTTCATCATAAATATCAAAGCATGCAATTATGCCTGCTCATATCCTACTGTATTCTGCCTGTTTTCTATCCATACTGATGGTGTTCTCTTTAAGGATACCTTTTTCTTTTGTTTTTCACAAATCTGAAAGAAGTCCCATGTTTTTGTCGAGCGCCATAAATTGTTCATGAAATGCATGTTGCATTGATTAAAAAGAAGAAGAGTTGATTAAAAGAACTTCTATTCTTTTGGTCTAAGCAAAATCCTAAAGTAATGTTTAGGTGTCAATCTTACCAGGATCATAGAAGACTGATTTGGCCTACAGGTGGAATTTTTAAATAGTGCTCATTGTAAAAAAATGGGACAATCTTCGATTAAATTCTCTAGTTTTATGCCAAGTTATTCCTATTATTCCTTTACATTTTTCAGGTATAGCTTGTTGTTTTGTCTGGTTTTGTTGTTTCATGTGGCCAGATCATCAAAGGCATAGAATGCCCATAGCTGCTGTTCCCTAAATTGTCAGAGTTGCAATATATATCTCAAAAGAAGAATACTTCAATGTCTTAAGTAATTCAAATGAGCATCTGTTTACTTTATTTGCATATTTACTGATCTATTCCAGTTTATAAGGCATATTGGCATAACACAGGTGTTATATCTGGCTGAAATATCCATGTCTCATTTCCTTCTGATTTTTTTTTTTTTTTTTTTAATTTGGCTTTGTGCTTTTCCAGCTACTACCTTAAACACTAATAATGAAACATAGAGTAAAAATAATAAATTCCATTAACTGATTGAAGGGAAAAAAAGAAAAATCTTTCTTGAAAAACAGAAGAGCAAACCTTTGCTAGTGCTTGCAGGAACACACCTCCCCATTTTTGTTTATTATGCTCAGATTTTTATCAAATTTACAATGACACAAGGAATACATTGTTTTCATCAATTTGAACTATGCTGTCACATGAATGTGAACTTACTGGCTATGTCTTAAGTTAAATGTCAAGGGATATACATTTTCCACATAGAATAAAATTGATTTCGAGTTTCCTTTAATGGTGGTGGAGCAAAAAAACCCGACACTATATTTTTAAAATAAGTAGAAAAGACCCAGAGTGCATTAGTAAAATTGTTTATGCCTAAATAGTAAAAGTGTTACACATTGTACCTAACATTAAAATATTTCTAATAATAATTTAAACTAACAAAACCTTACTGTTTTGTAAGATTTGCTGGTGAAAATGATAATAAAATTATTAACATTTTTACAAACAAGCTTAATTTCACTAAAAGAACATTTAGGCATATTGCAATCCTCTTTTAAAAAAGGGAAGAAGCAAAAGAGGCTTTCTGAAGGTTTTTCTTTGTAGCTTTTGAAAAGTTCCTTCTCAGCATATAAATACTCCCAGCAAAAACCTCATCATAGTGGCTATATGTATCAATACTGCAAAAGAAAGGAAATTACATTCGCCATAAGAGAATTCATTAATTCTTAAGACTTCTAAAATATTAATAGGACTTTCAAATAATGTTGCTTGCTTATGCAGTGTCCATTCAATTTGTTGTGAAGTTGACATGATAGGTGGAAATTCTTACATTACTATATGTATCCTTCTTCCTAAATCAGAACCCGTACTTGTTTGTTTTCCCACACTGAATTATGAGTACGCTCAGAAATTATTACATTAAAAATAAAACAACAACATGCTAAAGTGTCAGAGAGTCATAAGCAAAGCAGCTGCTTGAGAAACTTTTTAGTGACTGTAGCAACTGATGGAGGATTTTGGCCTCTGTGAATCTGAAAACCATCTGAAGCAACTTGGTCTTTACAGTGCGTCTATTAGCCAAAAACTGCATTTCAAATGTTAAACAACAGTAGTAAAGGGATCTTATACTGAATAACACATTAAAATACCTCTTGTTCTTGATCTATAATACTTGCATCCCAGAAAACTTTAGAGTCTAACCACAAAGCAGTTGCTAAATACTAAATTTCTTTTTTTAATAGGAAGAAACTCCTTAATCCACTTTAGCATTCCTTATGGTTACTATAGAGTAGTAGTGACACATTTTTTTCAGATTATAAATCTATCTCCCTATGAGCATATCATAATAGATACTGAAATAATAGCTTCAAGTAATAAAAATTTGGGGTTGTCTTTGTTATGAAAACCATAAAAATGAATTAAAAAGAGTGCAAAACGTTGGGAAGATATTCTAAAGCACTCCCTTTTGCCAAAGACAGATACTATTAGAAGCTGATGCAGGTGTGATATTTATGATCAAGGCTGAAGAGGCCAGAACTTTGTTAATAAAATTAAGGCAGTATTACCAATTACATATATGTGAAGTGTGGGTTCCAACCCAGAACCAGGCAAAATGCTTCAAATTTAGGCATGAAAACTTTACTTATTTCTTTCAGTATGAGCAGCAAATTATGAGTTGAAATATGGTATAGTGGAAAACAAAGAATCAAGCAACAGTGGATAACATACATAATATCTATTATGAATTATAATGATTGCTGGAATATCATGGCACCAAAAGAACAAATTATGCTGTGTAGTTGACAGATATCAGAAAAAGGAGAGAGTCTTCTTCCCATAAAATATATGTCAAGGAAAGGTGCCTGTGAAGGGGGTTCTGATGATAAAAATCTGTATATTTAAAGGTTAGTTCACTAAAATAAGTGTATGTAAGTTGTATTGCATTACTGACTTTAGGGTTAGAAAAAAAATACTGAATGCTTATCAAAAAAGAAGATCAAAGATGTTACTAATTTGCTATTATTTTTAATCACAATTCCCGATAATTAAATAATAGTCTAATTCTCTTAAACCAGTACAGTGCCTTAACAAGCCACATTTAAAGGTGTGTGTCCTTTAAACAATTTCTTTATAGGATTGTGAATCCTAAAAGCATGGAGGCTAAGTTGGAAGTGATAATATACAGGAATTGCTTGAAAACATTGGGGCCACTAAACAGAAGTGACTGCAATATAAGTTGTTTCAAAATTGCAGGAATAGGACTCCAAAAAATTAGTACTGTGACATCTAATTACAGAAAGGATTTTTTATTAGGTTTTGTTGTTTCTCTTAATAGCATAACTACTCAAAGTGACCCTAATATCAAACATGGGGAAAATTAAATTTTTACTCAGGATAGACATATGTTGACTGTGTTATAACAGACTTACAGAGAGCATAACTAACTACAGCAGAAAATGTAAGACAAAAGTCAGTATCTGTAAATGGCAAAATCTGCAAGATTACTTGAGTCAAGCTGCTAAATCCTATCTTTCCATGTAGAAAGAATCATAAATTCTGTCAGACAAACATTTAAAATAGAATAAGAGAATAAGAACACAAGGAAAAAGGAAAAAAAAAAAAAAAAAAAAAAAAAAAAAAAGTCACATATCCAGAAACTAAAAAGCAAATAATGTATCACTTAAGTATGAAAGAAACAGGAGGTATATGTGGAAATGTGTGGGTCTTCAGGCCTCCCAGGGGCTTATGGGACAGACTGTGTATGATAAGGACAGAGTGATAAAACAGTTCATTTATTCCTGACAGCATTCATCTTAGGTCATACAATATCTTCAAGAGGAGATATTTTCTCAGTGTTAATCCCACAGTATCATTATTTTCAAATGTCTCCGTTTATGGATGGCACCAATCTATATGATACACTTAAGGTATCAAATATGCCATCAAGACAATGCCATCAAGAGGTACCTTGACAGTCTTCAGAAGCAGGCCCAAGTGAACCTCGTGAAGTTCAGCAAAGCCAGGTGCAAGGTCTTTCACCTGGATTCAGACAATCCAAATTATCAGGAAAAACTGAGGGATGAATGACTTGAGCACAGCCCTGCAGAGAAGGCTTTGGGAATAATGGTAGATGAAAAATTTGGCATGAGCCAGCAGTATACACTTGCAGACCAGAAAGTCAATCATTTTCTCAGCTGCAAAAAGAGAAGAATGGTCAGCAGGTTGAAGGAGGTGACTCTTTTCTTCCACTCTAATGAGATCCCACCTGGAATATTGCATCCAGTTCTGGGCATCTCAGTGCAAGCAAAGACATAGATCTCACAGAGCAATCCAGAAGAGGGCCACAAAAAAGATCAGAGTGCTGGAACACCACTCCTATGAAGAAAGACTGAGTTAAGGCTGTTTAGCCTGCAGAAGAGAGGGCTTTAGGGAGATCTTATTGTGATTTTCTTACTAAAAACAAATAACTGAAGTGATTAGTGTCCAGAAAATAAATTGCTAGAAGAACAAAACTAAGCTAGGAGCTTACCAGCTAAAATAAAGTGTCTAACAAAACACCAATCAGGGCACCAAATCAGTGGCACCCAAGGATGAAGGAGGAATGGGATAGAGATAGTATGGGTTTTAAGTAGGTCATCAAAAGTAATGTCTTTACCTCCAAGTACAATAAAGTAGTGTGTGATCATGTATTAAGGCAACATATCTATATTCAAATGCAAAAAACCATTGAATGTGAAGCATCATGAAGAAGTCTGATGGAGAAGAAAACCTGAAAGTAGCAGTACAATTTGGTGTGTAATTTAGGTGGTCTTATGAATGAAGCCATTCATATAATATCTTTTATAAAGTGATGTAGAAGGGAGCCTGAATCCAGAGTACTGGTTTTGATATCCAACAGAACATTAATCAGTGTATGCATATAAATCTACAATCTTCTGGGTTCAGGCAGCAAAGAGAAATTACCTTAAAACTTGTGATGAGGAACAACCTGGCTGGTTAGCAGAAATCTCTATTTAACAGAAGAATATTCTAGACCCTTATTATCTGGCTTTTCTTCAGCCTTGGACAGAGCAGATCAAGCAACAAGACTCACTAAAAGTTGCAGAAGTTAAACTTCACACTTGTAAATCTAGCTAATTATGATATATATATATTTGTTTTTCCCGCACATTTGTTGAGAATGGAGAAGGAAGGCATACACATTAGTAAGAGCCAGGTGTAAAGGCTGTAAAAGGGAATTTCTGCTTAATTTTCAGTTTTTAGTCATTTAAGATTATTTGTATCTTTCTGTATTGAAAACCACAAACCCTTCCTAAATATATTTACCTGTTCTTGGGCTAATCCCTTGGCAAATCATTTGTAATCATCCATTAAATTAGCATAGCAGCTTTTACCCTTAAAATTCTACAGCTTACTACCTTAGACAAAATAGAGCTTTAGGAACTGTTAATTAGGAGTTATGGGACTTAATTAAGCAGGATAAAGAAGAAAGTTCTTGAACATCATCTTGTGTTGTAACATGTATTTCTATGCAAAATAGCAGTTTGTTGGATATAGCAGAATATGTTGGTTTGAGAATCTATATAGCAACAAGAAGAAAAATATTGAAGTTGGCTTGCATGGACTTTTTGAAGTATGAAGCAGAAAAAAATTCTACTCATGTCTTGTAATTCAGGTAGCTTTCCATAAAACAAGCAAACAATTTCCAAGACTTTCTGACTTTCCAAGACTTTCTGACATTTAGCATGCAGAAATTTCAGTCTCTAAATGTTTTCAGTGCACAGATATTAAAAATGTTTTTAAATAATAGGGTATCTTCCATTTGCTAGTGAGAATCCACTAAGAAGGAAGAAGACTGGATAAAGCTGTGTTTTGACAAGAAGAAACATTTTCAAAATATTATTTCTTGAATAAAGTCCTTGTAAACAAAAACATGGCCAGTTTTTAACTTGTGTCAATGGATGAAATAATATTGCACTATAGATAGATAGATAGATAGATTAGATAGATAGATAGATAGATAGATAGATAGATAGATAGATAGATAGATAGATATTCCAGGTGACTTTGGTATGTTCTCTCACTTCAGGAGAAAAATATCTCTCTGATGAATCAATATAGATACATGTAGACATACTAGGTAAATATTTTCTCACTCAAGTAACTTGATCAGAACAAAACTTTGCATATGCAGAAATCTTCTCTTTTAAGATAAAGTTATCTACTGCTTTTATGAATATACTATTCACAATTTTATCCTCCAAATCAACTTTAATTTTTAAACTGAAAAATGTTATCAAAGTCAGAAAAATATCTTCTGATAACTTAAATGGAAAAATCTACATAAAAATCACTGAAACATCTGACAAATCACCTAAAACTAAGTTCTTAGATATTAAAGGTGTGATAGAGTAACCTTTCATATTATGATCATGACTATGGAACAGGTGTGTTTTTTTTTCTTTTTTATTGCAACCTCAAGGTTGCACTTCATTCATAGGAGATATACAGTGGAGGGAAGATCCAGTCTATAGATACAGCCATAACATGCAAGATTAAGTTTTTCTGTAAGGTGATCTAGAAGAAAAATTGGTGTCTCTTTGCTCTGTCTTGGTAACTGAAAGAGATAGGCTTAAAAACCATTATGCTGCTTCAGAACAGTGAGTAGATTCTACCTCTGATTAACTTCCTTAGGTACGGGTCCAGAGTCATGGAAGTTAATGACACATTTCTACTTTGCTTGAGCTAATTACAGAGAATTAGAATTGAGAATCCTGGTTGTTTGTTTTCCTAAATAAGGTAAATGTGATAAAAAGGCAGATAATAATGTGAGGTTGATAGCCAAGTAGTGCTAAAGGTCAGCTGTAGATTAATAAATACCCAGAAACCAAGGAATTGCAGAAAAGGAATAATTTTGAAGAATTATTCCTTCCTTATGTCATTACTGATGTGGGTGCAGCACTCAAATAGTTCAAGTACAGCATAACCACAATCTTTGCGCTACATATTTTTCCCTTAAATTTTGGATCACAAAGTGCAATGGCATCAGTTAAATATGATTACAAACAGTACTTTGATGTATTACTGTATGTTGGTTATATTAAACCATTTCTTGTTTCAATCAGAAGCAGAAGAGACCACTCAGTGCTGGATACTAATATAGTAGAGATAAAGAGATGGTAGAAATAGAGTGATCCTTTTAAGTTTTTTATTTAATATATTTATGACCTATATTTCTTCAGGCTTCAAAGAGATTCAAAGGGTAAAAAATGTTATAATTATACAAAAAATCTGAAATGACAACAATATCAGTATCTGTATAAAATAGAATTTATGTAAACTGTGGTTTTTATTTTAGCATTTTTTTCTTCAGCTTCCTAAGTTACAAAAGATGTAGACCGCTTCTTATATCTATCCTTAAGGTGATACAGTATATTGATTTGACACATCTTGAGACCTAATAATCAAGTACATGTTTTTATGATTGGCTGATGTTGCCTTGTGTCTGGCTGCCTAAAGAATGTTAAGTTGACTGAGGTCATCTATAGCCTATAGATAATCTACACGACTAATAAAAATGCTAAATAGACTGTCAATCTGTTTTCCAATCATATCAAACTCCCTAATCCAATTTGTAATTTACAAGATGAAACTAATCTAAAAAGAAAAATAAAATATATGTGCTTACTTGAACGGAGTGATATATTACCTGTACGCATCTAGCTGCATTTTAGCATTTGAGCTTTCTATTGAAAGGCTATGATAATGAATATCATAGCCTGGTAAATTTTTAACAGATTTTTATGGACAGAACATTGTACTGGTGATCATTATCTGAAAAAAGAAAAAAGCTCTATCTGAGCCTCAGATATGTGGAATGCATTACTTTATAACCTTAAAAATCCATTTTGTGCTTTCTCATAAGGTATTTCCAGCTGCAGATTCAGATCTGAGGATGATATCTGGCTGAAAATACACATTATAAAAATAATAGCAATATTTTGTACCACATACAGTCAACTACAAATGTTTTCTTTTGCTGATGTGGTAAAATGTATATTTCAGTTGAGTGGACTTAGAAATATAAAATATAGGAAGTGTGATTATAGAATACTTCATTTCAGTTCCATCACAAAACTCTAAGTTTAGTGGTAAATCCAAGTTCACCCTTCTCCAAAATAGTAGATGTTAGCAAAGAATCTATGGTCCAAAAGTTCACGATTTTGAAGAGTATTATATTTTCTTTCTGAGATGTACATCTAAAGGAACTCAAATTTTAACAAAAACTATGAATTTCGTCATTAGTCAGATAATTTCCTAATTTCAGCTAAATTTGGTTTAAACTCACATATTGCAATATATTGTAGGGCCATTGATAATTTGCCAGTTTTGTTCAGTTATGTGAATAAGGATTTTGCAGAATAAGCCATTCTGCAAAAAGTTATCATGACTTTCTGCTGTAGGCCTTTTAAATCAAATAAGCTCCCAGGCAGATGTGGCCATTTCCCAATTTACTATTCATCAATACATGTTACATTTATTTTCAGTTTGCTTCTTAGAGATCAAATTCCTGAAATAATGGAAATGTTTTTAGTTTAGAACATGAAATATTGACTCTGAATTATTTTAATTATATCATTAATATGACAAAACAAACATTTTCACATATGAGAATCCTATTATTTAGCCTCTGTTTCCAGTCGTAAGGCTGGATATTACAAAAACAGAATAAGTTAAAAATTGTAAGGCTGAAAACTAGCCTTGGCTTCTGGTGATCTGTTGTTCAGATTGATAACTCATGGTATTTTCTATACAGCCTCGTTTCCTTATTTTCTTTTATACAAACACCAGAGAGAAGGGGAAAGTTTGCAGTGTTGCATTCCCACATTTCATCCTAAAACAGGAGGTAAGAGGTGCTTCCACACCCCAGCCATGCTCTTCTATTAAAGTCTAAGTAAAAGAAATAAAGTCTAGCTAGAAAAGCAATAAATATTTATTTACGTATTAAATAAATAAATAAATAAATAAATGGTATTTTGCTTACTAGAAGAATGAAGTTACATGCACTGGCCTAAAAGAGGAATTCACAATACTGAACAACGTATTCAACTCCCATATACAGTGCATGCAAAGAGCTTCATACTTCATGACAAAATGTCAGGTGTGCATGACAAAGGATTCAAAATGAGGCAGGAGAAAAAAGTAAATTAACAGTTAAAAAATTGATATTATTTTTATTTGCTAAGTCTTTCTTCAAACAGAAAACCTCTAAATAAGCAAGGTTGTAAACTCTTTTAAATGTAATTTTCAGTCCTTTGGTAAGATAGGCACACTTTATTTCCCTAAATGTCTATATGTCTGTTACCATATAATCTATTAAGATATCACGCCTGACTTCTACCGTTGCTTCATAATGGAATAGAACTGCAAAATTTTGCTATATTTTGCAGTCATATATGAGAGTCACAGCTTATTTTCTACAGCTTAATTTCTTAGTTACATTTTAGTGGATCCTTTAGAAGTAATGTATAGATTTCCAGGGCCTTTCAGGTAGCTGAGTTTTCAGGTAAATTTTGCTTTCAGGTTTCTGCTTTCAGGTAAATTTTGATGTTATTTGCGGGTATCTTGGCACAGTTAAAAAAAAAAAAAGGGGGGAAGGTTTTTTTTTAGGAAAAATGAACTTCATTACAGTTTTGGTTACTTTTAAGTTAGGAGAATTTAAAAATTTCTCCAAATATAGAACAAAAGGAATTTTAAAGTACATCACTGAATTACTGGGAAGGGACAGAATTAACCTCCATTCTCAGTGCTGAATTTTAATGCAAATAGATTCTGCATTATACTTCTTTACAAAATAAAGTTACTGAAACCTCCTTATGTAATGCAAAAATATTATTTTTTCTTAACTTCTTCTAGATCCTGTAGAATCCATGTTTTATTCAGGCCTTTCAACTTTAGGAATTGTCAATTTTAGCTTTAGTTGAATCATTGCACACATAATCCCCCGAACTAAGGATCATTTGAAGTGATTATTTTCTAGGTGAGATAATTTAATTTGCAGTAAAAAAATTCTAAACTGCAACTCAGAAAAAAAATAAATAATGCTGTAAAATTTTACTTGGAAATGTCTTAGTTACAGCTAAAGTCTGCCTACTCCTTACAGTGCAGAACAAGGAAAAAAAAAAAGCACCATCTTTTCTCCCTATTTAGCCAGCTAGAAATATTTGATTGTGACTTCAGCCACACAGAAAGATAAAGGCAATGCCTTCACCCTTTCACTAGTAAAATAATGGTAAAAAAGATCCTGGTAGGTCTCAGGAGAACGTATATTTCTTCTTGTTTAAGGCAGCCAATCAGGAATGTTGAAATACTTCCTGAAAAAGAAAGAATAAACTCATTTTACCTAAATGTGAAGAATTTCACCTTACATTGTGTGATACTTAATATTGTGATCAGCTCCCAGAGGCTGTGTCTGAGGTGATTTTCAGTAATTTTGTTTAATTTTATTTTGGTTCTCAGTAGATAAGAATAAAAATATCCAGGCTTTTTCTCTTCCTGTCCCTCTAATCAGCAGAATTTCAACCCAAGTCTTTAGATCTCTGACTTTCATTTTTTCATATGTATGCCAGGAGTAGTTTTTTGGCATCTGGCACTTTAATAATAATATTTCCAGTGACCAGGCATTGGATAGAATCAAAGAATTGGCACTGCATTTTGTAATTTTCGCAGAAGCATTTGATTTGATTGACTCTAGAATGCTGATTAGAGGAGATAATGCTATGATGCTCTTGAGGATAAGTCACTTAGCTCAGATTCATGACTGTTTAACAAGAAGAGCACACAGATTTGTTGTACAGGGCAAGGAATCTGGCTTGGCTGAAATGGACTGTGATGTCCGCCAAGACTCAGTCTTCAGACCATGTTTATTGAATTTATTTGTCAATGATTTATTCTTGATTGTATTAAATCTATTTTACAGCTATAGAGATGATGCAATGTTACAATATGGTTCTAATTCATTGGCCATGGTAGAGAAGGATTCACATAATTTATGGAGTAAACTTTAAAAGGAAAGCATTTTCTAATGAACAAGAGAACTGCTAGCTATTAATATTTCCAAACAAACCCCAAACACTTTGCAGTCCTTACTCAGTAAAAAAAAAAAGAGAGAAACTCTACACTGAAACACATACTTAAGTCATGACTTAAGGGTTGGATCAACACTGTCTAGTTACTTTTGAGCAATTTTGTGTTGAAATGCTTTTAATTGGAAGCAGGTATCACTCTAAAAGGTAAGAAGTCCACAGAATATATTGTACTTAAGCAATAGATGAAGCAAGAAACAAAAAATGTGCAATGTGCTGTCAGAATAATGTTGTTTAAATTTAAGTAAGACAAACAGACCATGATATCGATAAAAAGCTATGTAGATTTGTTTTATATTAATGCTATGGATAGATAAAATCCAATTTTTCTTTAGGCAACTTTTCAGATTGTAGCTTGACAGAGTATAAGAACACATCACTACAGCTTTTATGTGAGTAAGTCAACTTACTTCCTCCTCAGTGAGTCTGGAACTATGCAAATTTATTTTATGTTTGGAGAGGCCCCTGGTTATATGAAAACAATGTTGTTGTTTTTTCTTTTAGATTTTAATTTAATATTCTGAGTCTTGGAGGGAGAAATCATCATAGACTCATTTACCCTACAGTCAATGTGACAATATGGGAAGATATATTTAATGCTTTAGCAGTAAGCATTTTGAACAGGCATCCAAAGGTGATGAGAACTGAAATAATCTTTGGAAAAATTCACCTGCATCTTAATTGAATATTTAAAATCTTTCTCAAGGTGTAACTGAGAATAAATTATGTAATGATGTGGCAGAAATTATTTGATTTTATACTTCTTTCTGCTTAATATTACCACCTATTCTTGAATAGGACTAGGGCAAGTTTCTTGCTGTGAAAGTCATTTGAGATGCAGTACAAAGCATTGTACATTAATGAGATTTTATTATCTCCTGTGCCAATATTGTTATGAATTAAAATATAAAGGTATTTATATATTTCTTTAAAGCAGGTGCTGGTTTAGACCTTCATTTCATATTGTCATCTTCTTGATATGGATATTTTAAAAATCAGAGTTTTTATATGCAGTGAATAGATTGTATATGAGGGTATGTGATATAACACATTCCTTCCTCAAGGCAGAAATATTTAGATGCGTCTCCTGTCTCTTGGTTTTATGTTTCAGGTTTTGGTTTGAGGGATTTTTTGCAATTTCTGACCTATGGAGTGATCCCACTGGAAAAATATCTATGCCATGAAAATCTGGTTATGCTTTGCTTAATATTTTAAAAAGAAAACAGAATTTCCTAAGTCTCAGATGCACACATTACTGACATCTAAGCCCTCTGTAAGTACTCCAAAAGTTGGAATATGCTAATACTAAAAAGGATTCAAAATGCATTTATTTTGAAAAATAATGCCTATTCTATTTATCTGTAGATACGATTATCTCATCAAACTTCAGCCTCAGTAAGAACAAACAAATGAGGTTTAGCTCCAAAATTCAGTGACACTTTGATACCTGCCATCAAATAATAAAATTATAAATGAAAATATGTTTCCATGTACACATAAAACTAAGAAATGAATAATTTTTTCATAAGTCCAAGTATATTGAAGTCAAGGCTTAGCTCAGAGGTCTCTCTCATGGATGTTTATCCAGGTTACTCTTTTCTCTGCCTTCACTTTACTTTTAAGTATATTGTCTTGTTTTTCTGCCATGATTGAGCAAAATTGAGAAAATATGAATTCCGCTCCCTAGAATACCTTATTCAAAACAAGGAGCTTCCATAACAGAACTCTTCTACCACTGTATGCTAAAAGAGATGAATCCTATCTTGGGAGAATGTTGTTGGCTATACTCTTTGTGTGTAACTAGCCTGTATTCATGTGTACATAAAAAGGTGCTTTTCCTTAAAAGGGGTGGGGGAAGAGTCTAGGCTGGTTTCAAAGTCAGGACTCTGAGAAAAGTGAGTTCTTGCAGTGTTGATACTGGCTAGTGAAGAAAGAAAATTCTGGTGGTCAAGAAAACTCCTGAATATAAGACTTAGCTCCATGGAGCTGACTATCCACATTGGCCTCAGGGGCAGAGACAGAGGTGTCCTTCATTACCTTTTGCCTGACAGTTTCATTGCTTTAGTCAAGCTACAAATATGCAGACTGAACATGACAAGGGTCACTTTGAACTGAGTTACTCCTTTTTAATTGCCAGCTGTATTCAAAATTCCTTTGGAGCTCAAAATTAGGGATTCTGAGAAATACAGGTTGGCTGTACTCTGCTCTTAAATAATTATATTTCTGTATTTTCAGATTTTATCAAAGACTTAATGACATTATGAAGTTTCTAATTTGAAACTTGAACATCAAATACAAGTGTTCAAATTTGGTTTGATAATATTATATTCTGTGATACCTTATAGCATGATGAAAAAGGAATCAGTTGTGTGTTTGCTAGTTTTTAAAGCTTTCAATTTATCTATAGATGATGTGGTTTCCTTTAAATTCTTTAAATATGTGTTGACACACTTGTTACCTTTGCCAGTTACTTTAAAGATCTTTTGAAAAAAATTGGTCTTTAAGTGATAACAAAGATGAAGGTACAGAGTATTTAACAACTATATGATTTGGGAACTATCGCTACTGAAGGCAAGCACCCAAAGAAAATCTCCCTCTTAAAAATCAGTTGTTTTTTCCGTATGAATTCACGTCAAAGACCTCTTGCACATGCTGAATTTCTGTTTACTGTGAACTAGGTTTTTGCATCTGCAGGAGATCAAGTTATTGAAACTGGGGTTTTGAGAGGTTTTTACTAGAAGTGAAAATGCTGTGAGCAGGTCAGTTACAGATCTATTTTGAGACCTCTCAGGCAAACTAATTTTTCTGTTCGGTTTACACCTTAATTTACATTTTGTGCAATGAATCACTAGGATAACCCTAACATTTGCATGCCATGACTTTTGAATGTTTTAAATAGAAGCCTTCATGTTGAATTGACAAATGGTTTGTATTAATATAAAATTAGATTTTGGAAAATCATTTAATCCATAAATGACATCTGGTATTTACAGCTTTAGAGTCTGATGAAGATAGATGCACTAACTTACATGTTTATAATATTTTGTAAATTTGCAAATGCATATTTAAATTGATTGTATCCCTCTCCAATCCTTCAAATGTCACTGGCCCTCTAAGGACCTAGTTCAAAGCTCACTTTCATTAATGGAAAAACTTACAGTCTGAATGTATGCCCTAAAATTAAATAGAGACTAGGAATATTCCCTAGCTCTGGAATAAATACTCTTTCTACTGTTCAAGTATTAGTGTGTTCCTCATCCTGACAGGCCTGTGCCAGCTAGGTTTTAGGTGCCATATTCCTGGTAGATCAGGAGTTAGCACGAGCGAGTGAAACTCTTGAACAGACACTTTGAGTGCAGCCACCTTGTTCTGGAGGGTAAAAAAGTTAAGTAGTACAAGTGGGGGACTGTGTCAATTGGTCTTTGTCTCTCTTTCTGAGTATTCACAATGTCTAAACCAGCAAGTTCGTGGTGGCTGGGTTTTCCTGTGTCGTCACAGCCTCGCATTGGCTTCCTTACATAAGGCTGTGTTGAAGAGAATGGGCCAGAGGCTGATTTTGATCATAAGAAGTTCTTCATCAGAATGTCCCTTCCAGTCCAAATTAGCATAGAATTCCTAGTTGAGAAAGAACACAATTCCACTAACTCATTCAAGAACAATAATTGGAGAGGGAAAAGTAAGGCTCTGGCTTAAAAGAATCAATAGCTGGGGAACCAGTAGCCTCCAGCCCACTGGAGTCATCTTTTGGGACTTAACATGATGGTATTTGGGATCTCAGTGTGAGGCTGAGGACCAGTGCCAATGTGCTGTTGTACTCTAAGATCCAAGGTCAAATGGGATCAGACCTTTAAAATTTGAAATGGTACTTTTGAATACCCAGATCCCTTTGGCTTGGAAAAACAATATATTTGAAGACAAATATTAACAATCCCTAAAACTCTGGACTTAACTCCACTTCTTTGTATTGTATTTCATTTTCTGATTCAACTAGCATCTTTAATGTTTTTGATTTTTACTTATTCAGAAACTTGTCTTGAATTTTAAAGAACTTGTTGAGCAATGGGAAAGGTAAGAGTCATAGAGAAGCTTTCTCTATGCATGCGTGTGATCGTGTATAAAAACTCCTGTAAAGAAAATTGTATATTCTACAATAAAGTTACTTTTATTAATTCTTTGTAGTGTATCAGTATTTACACTATCAGTATTTACACTTCTCTTGATGTTAAATATATCTATTTGGAGAAGCAAGGGACTACTCATGAGGTTCTTTGCAACAGGTTCATACAATTTACTTCAATGGCAGGATTTCATCTCTGCAAGTTTAGACAGAATTTGGGTCTTTAACATTATTTTACATGAATATAGAATGCAGTTGTTTATCATCTTTTCCTTCCTATGCATATTTTACTCAGGAACATACAAATCCTTTACAGTCTTAAACCTATGTTGGTCTACAACAGACTTGACTTCTATTATACATATTTTCTAAAAAAGGCAGTGCCAAATATGGACGCTGCGAGTTGTGAATAAGCTGTAGTTACAGTTATGACTGAAAGCAGATATTCCTGAGGTGCTTGTTTGTGTGCCTCTTACACAATGTGGAGTCTGACACAGCAATATGGATTCTGTTTGGCTATATTATGGGGAAAAAAAAAAAAAAAAAAAAAAAAATCATGTTTAAAGGAACCTTGCCAGAGTGAGAAATAGTCTCAATGTATAAGAGTCAGTGGAGTCCCTGAGAGATTCCTGGAATGGGAAAGGATGCATCGTTCCTTCAGTTGTGCTTATGATTCCAGTGGCCTCCAGGCTTCTAAATGTATTCCTCAAGTGCCAAGAATTGTCTTCCATGCTCCAAAATGACAGTGTCTGGGAGAATGAGTTCCTTGATAATCTGCAAAGCCAGAAAGAGAGTGCATGAGAGAAAGGAAGCCTGTGCTTTATCTTGCCAATAATGCCGGTACTCTGTGCAGTTCTCCAGTACTTTTGTAACGTTTATGGACAGTTTTGGCCTCTGAACTCATGACGTTTCCAGACACTGCTGCTTCTCAGCTCCTTTGCCAAGACAAAATAAATCAAAAGAATATTAATGCTATGACTGGGAATATTCTTGGAACTTCTTCAGGTTGGGCAATCTATTTTCCCAGTAGTCTAAAGTACACTTCTTTCATTCCTATTGAGGAAAGAAAGGGAAAATAAGTTTTCTAACTTGAGCAAAATTAAGGTTTTAACAGCCACAGTAAAAGAAAAACAAGTTTTGGCCATGCAAGTGAATAATCTCTGTAAGACATAAGGGAAATGCTACAGGCATTACAATTTCCCTTTTCTTCATTTTAGTTCTAGTATTTGTGTCTTTCTTCAATGGCTCTATTCAGTTTCTGATTTTTGTTTCTCATCTCACTTTTCTCCATATTTTACTTAAAAAATTATTTTCTCTTTTACTTGTCTTGTCCTATTAGGAATCTGCAGCTCATCCTGGCTCTGTTGGACTTTCACTCACAGAGCTTTGAAACCATCATCTGTTCTTGGCTAAAATGTCACTGTTAATTCCATATGCATGAAATGGATACTGTTTACATCCATTTATACCTGGACATTGCATGACATGACCTTTTGGTTTTGCTTTCCTGCTACCTCTGACCTTGCCTTTGCAAAACCTGCTTCACAACATCATCTGATGTGAGCAAAAATTAAGTTCCTTGTGTAGTAGAATACCAGTTTCACGCAGCATGGATGAAAATGCTGTTGTCTCATTTAAATAATACCTCTTATAAAGATGTTCTCCAAGGAAGCAAGGGGAAAATAATTTTGTCTGTAATATATTGGCCAAAGACTGTTTTTTGTATGATATATAGACTGTAAGGAAATGCAATCTACTTGGAGTACTTTTGTCAAGGCAAACAGATCTTAAGTTCTCTATAAAATTTTCAGATATTTCTGTATCAACCTAGAGATGCAAAATGTTTTCATATCATTACTGATAAAAGGAGTCTTAAAAAAGGAAGAAAAGTGTTCTCAACAAACTGAAAAGAGACTTGAAATAATTTTTGTAAATATCACTAACAATCAATTAATGATATCTGAAATAAAAGTGCATAAAGAAAAGCAATATAGAAATGAAATAAAATACAGCTAATACACCCAAAATTGTAAAATTGTTTTGAGAAGAGCCTTTCTCATTACAGCTGAATGTGATTTTCCAGATAAAGACATTGTAATATGACCCTGTGTGCTGTTCTGTGTGTACAATAAAGCAAGCAAAATTAATCCCTTCCCCTGATGACCTCTAGAAATGAAAACCCATTATAGTAATAATATTTGTACTTAGGCCTTGATGTTTTTGTGCTGAATCTGAATGCCATGAAATGATTGTATACAGTGGCTGATGAGGACACATGTACAGATAAATACATAAATAATCCTCTTTTATAGGTGCAAGGTGACTTTTTAGATCTGGTATGGAAACTAGTTGAAGCCTAATAAAACTGGTAATCATTTTCTTTACTGCTTAGGCCTGAATCTTATTATGTTGAAAGGTCTATTAGGAATGTTTTCCTTTTTAACATGGAATGTATGTAACTGGATATTGTGCACAATTTTCCTGTTTGTAAAACTTGAATTAACCATTGAAATTTCTGCCCAAGTTACTGGTTTTGGCATTTGCCAAAGTATATATGGTATCAAATACTATAATACATCTTTGTTACCAGTCTGTGGTTCAGTTAGAAAACCCCACTTAAAGAGTAAAAGATCTTTTTAAAAACAACATTATTTAGCTTGGAACAGGAATCAATACTCCATATGATATGGTAATGAAACACAGACTTTGCAACATATTGATGGACAGTGAGAAAGTGTGTGTGGTGAGAGGAGTGGGTGTATTTTTGTGCATGTCGGAGGGACCACAATAGTATTAATAGCCTGTAAAGGAGGTTTCTGACATTTGGTAAACACATGAGCACGACACAGAGCACAATAGGAACTACAGTTCAGAAACAATGATACGTACATTACTCTGGAACGCCATTAAGTACGTGTAAGCTTTCTTCTGTCAGCATTTGTATTTTCACAGGATGTAGTAGCAAAGCATTGGCTTTGTGGAAAAGGAGGTATAAAAAGACATCCACATATTGTTTTACTATTTTGCTTTACTTTTAATGTTTATGTATCTTTCTGATGTGGGCTGTACATTCAAGGCAGTTCAGTTTTGCACAGTCTCGCTTTCTATTTGTCTAAGTGGTAATAAATTCCCATTGATCAGGGCTTAGTGGAAATTAGAACACCCTCCATGTGCCTCAGTCAGGGAGGCTGCTCCCAGCAGACTCTCACTCACATTAAAAGCCCGCTGGAATGTTTCAGGATGGTTGGTGTTGCTGCATATTACTTCACAATGTCAATACCAGAAGGCCTATTGATTTGGATACCTTTCTTTAAATAAAATAAATTCTCCTGTATTTGAAAATAGCAAAAAGGGCCACGAGAGCAAAAATAACACTACTTTCTTAGAAGACTGTCCATCAGCTTGGGAAAGTCTTGAATTATTGTACACTTTTTCAGTGGTCTTTTCACTATTTTTTTTATTTTTCAAAACCGTATACTATGTGTTGTGATTTCAATATATTAATTGTACAGACTTATAACTGTAGGCTTCATCTAAAAAATAAAACTTGAATTTATTAATTGTGTTGCATTTTAGATTAGGTTTGGGATTTTTTTAAAGTGTGTTTAAAGAGGGTGACCAAAGAAACATACAGATATATGCAAGACTTACCAGGCTTTCAGGCCTGTACAACTCAATGCTGGTCAAGCAGCAGTGGTAGAGAAGATATGGAGAGGTCTTTTTCTAATGCTGAGTTCCTAAGCAGACTAGCAGACTGCTAAAAAGTGAGAGAGAGAAGAGATACAAAAGCAAAAAACAGACGAATTGGAAGGCAATATATGCTATGTTAATATCTGCACACATGAAACTCTTCACGATTATTAAATACCTAATTCAGTTGCTTAAATCTATATTATAAGGAACTAGCAGTCAAGATTCATCTGTATGACATAAGGATTGCCAATAAAGAGTGTGTGATTTGGCTTCAGAGGTGGTTTATTTTTTCTAAAGGCATTAGGAAGGCTGCAACTCAGATACACATCTAAGTGTGCCATACATCAGGATGAATATGTCTTCTCTACATCAGTAGTTTATAATTTAATAGTATTTCCAGTATTTTAACTCAGATTGTTTCCCACCCCTTCTGTTTTCCTTTGCCTGATCTCTAAGGATCCTTCCTGATATTTCTTCATACCTGCATGTATGACTGCATGCCCGTCAGTGGTTGATGAAGCCTATTGAAGGGGTAAAGCTCCTTGGGATGGGTAAGAATATATGACTGTTTTTGCCTGGGCATTCCCCTTCAGCATCCTTCTGGAGCTCTCCTGCACTGTTTTCAAATCCTAGTACTACTCTATGAAAATAATGCAACTTTCTCTTCTAGCTCAAAATGTGGGGTTTTAATTTTTTTAAGAACAACATTAATCATGCACAGGCAGTTAAATGAACACTTGTATTCAAATAACTTACTGATTATGCAAAACAACTCTGCCTGTTACGATACACGTTCAGTGCAGAAAATTGCTCTATTATTTGGACTGCTTTTCCCGTCACAATGAAACATACATCTGCTTACAGCTAAAAGTCCAAGGGCCTGATTTAGTAAAAATTAGTGATCCATCAGATTGATGGGCAATCTGCACTCTTGGTGCCTTGAAATTTCTTGCATCAGTCACCAGATCATGATTTACTAATAGGGTTTCAGGGCTTGCAAAATAGCACAACTCTAACCACATATTAATATTTAATCTGGCATTTTAAGTGCACCTAACAAAGGACCCCAGAGCTGCTGACAGGACCCTAAATTGTGAATTTCTTTAAAAGGAATTGAGCATTTCCATAGTGGTTTCATGTGGAATTCTGAAACAAGAAGGAATACATGACTTAAGCCCTGCTCATGAACTTACAAGCTTCTGAATATATTTTTTTGAAAAACTGTTTATATTCTGGGGTATTTTGTAATCTAGTTTCATTAACATATGACAGAACTTCCTTTGGCCTTTTAACTGTCCATAGCTTGTGATTGCATAGAAATTTCAAAACTAATTTCTATACCGTGTGCAATTAAACAGTCTGTTCTTCTAATGCTTAATCCACTTGGCAACTCTAGAAAGGTACTAAATGAGGGTAAAAATGTATAAGTCACAAAGACCTCTTAATAACCATGAAATTTAATAATTGAACCTGCACAAACTTAGTAAATTGGGCCCTCCGTATTTTGTACAGAATTTTTAAGTAGCCAAAATAGGTGAGAAGCTGAATTACATATCGACAACGTTTCTACCATTTCATACTTTAAATAGAGCAATGGAATGTTTTAATAAGCAACTTCTGCTGCTGCTGTCATATGAATATTCTAATTTTACAAAATGTATATAGTGCATGTCTAAAAAAAGGTTATTGTTTTCTTCCATTTTCATATGCCATAATTTATGAAAGATGTTCCCAACACCACCTGTAATAACAGAATGTTTATTAGTGTGCAAATGAGGGTTATAAATGATGCTGCTTATCTATGGAACAAAACACAAAAGACAACTTATTAGCAAAAGACAAATTGCTCAGCAAATTTCAATGAGCTGCTATGTTTGTCATGAAAAAAACCCTTTTATTTGCACAGATCAATGTTTTTATAATCCATTTAAAATAATATACTTGCCACTAGGTGGCTATTTCTGATCAGATCATTTTACCATTTTAATTACATTTTTAATATCCTGGCTGCATAAACAAAGATAAATTACAAGCCTTGCGCAATCTGGCTGCTAGCTCAGGCAAAATCTGTAATAATATCAGCTTTTGTTTGTGCCTCCTCTAATTAGATTCTGAAATCTAGGCTTTATCAATCAATAATTTTAATTTCAGAATTGCCTTTTGATCTTACATTTCATGTTTGTTTGCAGAAAATGATCAGTAGGACAAAGATGATAATTTATGCAGAAACAATCTCTCAGCAGAGTTACAAGCACATTCCTAGCCATCAACACAACCCGGCAGACTAAGCTTGACACAGGTCTAATTAGCATGCAGATATGTGTCGCCTCATTGGCAATTCAAATTGCTTTTTTATAATGTACCTCAAATTGTGCTACTCAAACATTGTATTTGATTTCCAAAGCCCCCTGGGCATCCCATAATGTCTCCCTTCATCCTGGGTACGAAGCATTTATTGAACAATCTGCTTCGACTCTGGCTATCTTTTCAAAAGCACCCAAACATCATAACCATGAGACCAGGATTTCCTCCTTGTCCGGGAGCAACTTGTTCTTCTGCCGAGTGGCGGGTGCCACATCCATAGGTTCGGCAATGATATGTTACCTTGTGAGCTCCTGCTCCCACGGTGGCGGCTCTATAGAGGGCTTCATTCCTGTGCCACTCATCTAAAAAGGGGGAGGATGTCTACAGAGCACACATTAATATGCGGCACATAACCACGTCTCTGAATGCCAGCCTTCCATTCTTCATTAAACAAAATGGCTGGATTGCAGTGATTGTTTTCCCCTCCACGCGCGCGCGCGCACAGGCACACACACCATGCACGCAGGCACATACCCACACACCCCCCACATGCACTCTGGCTCTTTCTCCTCTTCTCCCTCATGCACACACACTCGCTTTCATACACACACACACACACACACACACACACACACGCACGCACGCACACATACATGTAGCGTGTCGTTGGTGGTGCAGCGAATTACGTGTGAAAAGTTATCCGCGGCATGCATGACATGCAAGGAGATTCCTGCCAACGTCAGGGCCCTTTTTTGCCATGCAGCAACAAGTGGCAGAATCAATGGTGTACAGTTATTCAGCAATGTAATTCATTTCACTGGCTTTGGCTCCCAGCCAGATCCGCCATCTGTCTCTTGCTCTCCCTCTCTCTCTCTCGCCTGAATTTGTCCTACATTTCGTAATGTTACGTGCTTGCCATCCTTATTCTATGTCAGAGGTACAGCACGAGCCTCACCCCTGTTCCGACGTGGAGTTCTGTGAGTTCGGTGGCACTTTGGATATTCCACTCCAGTGCCATAGGAAGAAAAGGGTAAGGGAAGAACAGAGGGATAGCTGCAAAGAGAATGGTGCTCTTCTATCTGAAAGCCAGTGCCTCCGCTTTTTATTTAAAGCATTGATATGGATCTGTCTCACATGGGAACTTTTCCTGCTTCGTTAGAGTATCTTCGTTTTCTTTATTGGATGCTGGCACTGTACGCCACTGCACAGCTCCGTGGAATGCCTGCTGTTGGATACTTGCAGATCCCTGCCACCAAGCAACCTCCTGCATTGGAAACCGGGTGACTACTCCAGGATCTTATGCGTGCTTGCTGTTTGAAGCTGCAGAAAAGTGAATAATCAATTAAGTATTGATTTCTTGTAAGATTTGGTAAATTTCAAAGGCAAGACAAAGAGGATGGCTTAAGGAAAGCACTGCAGGGACTTGGCGTAAATTAGACAACTAACAGCAGTGCAGAATAAAATAACACCTCAACTGAATATTTCCTTGGAAGAATTAGCACTAGCTATTGGAAGACGATGGTGGATTTAATCAAGACGGCAGGCACGCTTGAGTTTTAACCGTGAACCTGAAAGAGGAGCTAATTATAACCACCTTTTTATATGGAGCTAATTTGACTGAATGGATGCAAATGTGCTTTATTTATGGATGAAGAAGCAAGCCTTACAGCATTGACTTTGGGATCATCGCATATGCTAAGCTTTACAGCTTCTCTAAAAGTCAAGCCTACAGTACATTTTTATTTACTGAGAAGGTATTTATATGTAAGCATAAGCTAGCCGTACAAAAGATTCATCAGAACAATGTACTGTGTGGCACTGAGGATCTAATTATAATTTTGCAGCATTTCATGTTTTCTCTAATTTGGTGCTTTTCAACCCTTGCTTGTGATGGGCTATAAATGGGACAATAAATGTATGATTTAAACTATTGTGATTTTCATTGTATAGTTTATTAATCGTACTGTAGTTTTCTTAACGTGTTTTTGAATTATTCAGCAGTAATTTATAATGAAAGAAGCAGAAATGGTGGGGTAGTTTTAAATTCATTTATAATCTTCTCACAGATCTAAATGTACAGGTTCTACCAGTCGATGAGCTCTATAATTATGAAAGAATGTTAAAATTTTCAGATAAATGGGGCACTGACTTTACAATGGGCACAATATTGTATAATCAGTAAAAGGAGGATTGTTATGTTTTGACTCTGTGGAGAATGGTCTTGGTTTAGTTAACTCCTTCTATGCTGCTAATGATAAGCAAATGTACCGTATATAAGAAAATAGAGGGAGAATGTAATGAACTGGTTTGATGTTTTGCTAGTCTGAAGCCTTAGCATTTTTTTTTTTCCATTTATTTCCATTTCTGTTACTTTTCTTTTCCCTATTTGCTTCTCTGGGTTTTGTCGAGGGTTTTTTTTTTCCTCCTGTCTTGCAATCTACATTCCCTGAGCAACCACAGGAACCAAGTTACATTAAGCTTCAACACAAAGACGATGTAAGAATAATGAATCCTCATTTGCATCGACATTTGTATTCAGATTTGCCAGGCTATAAACTTGGCAGATCAAGCGGAATATTAAGTAGAGGCTTCCATGGTAAATTGCGACTCTGGCAATTGCTGAGTTGTTTTTCCTATTTTTTGCATGCGTGTGTGTGTATGTGTGTGTGTATGTGTGTGTGTGTGTGCATGCATGCATGTACATGTGTGTGCATGTGCATATCTGTAGTGGCAGGTAAAGCCTCATGACTACTTGGTTTCTGAGAAGTACATTGGCCCTCTTTCTCTTTCGGTATATGATGTCAGTTTATGCAAAATGAAGCAGGAATACACAAACAGTAAGCATTTTAGCTGAAGATACATTGTGATATATGAATTAAGTATTAACTTGCTTTTCTAGAGACTGTAATAGAATTCTATAAACAAATAGATAAACACTATTGCAAAATCACACAGTTCTTTTGCATCAGCTGGAGGTTTGATTTCACTTCATGCGAAGTCTAAAGCAAAAACTCTGAGGAGTGTTGAACCAACCTGCTGCATTGTACTGGGTGATTTTGTTTTTGTGGTGGTGCTGCAGGTATGCATATATGTTTCCATTAAAAACTTTGGCCTTGGTGCACCTACCATCAGCTGCTCTTCAATTCGGTTTGGTTGAACTGTCTCCAGCTTTACAGTAGTATGTGCAAGAAATAAGTTGGCCCTTCTCTTCCAGAGTCGGGCATTGAACCTTTCCCTTCACTAATTGCTGAAGAAAAGGTGGTCCTACATGATCTGTTTAATCCAGAATTCCTTTCTTCTCTTTCTGGATGAACTTCTTTCAGAATTAATAACTGCAAAAATGTATCATTTACCTTATCATTGTCCTGTTTAATTGTGTGTTATTTGAAGTAATTTATACATGAACTTTTGAAATTTTAAGTCAACTGTAGCATGTGCTATATTAGTACAGAAGGAGTGAAAAAATTCTCAGTCAACAAGTGTTAAACATGCTCCAAGACTCACTTTTGCAACCCATAGATTTTCAAGTATTTGTCTCAGGACTTAACAAAGTTGTCTGGAGAGAACTTTAGAGTGTCACTGAATGAGGCAATGCAGGAAATGAGCAGGCATGCAGGAAATACTTCCCGTCTCTTCTTTTTGTATTCATCCCGTTCCTACCACATCCATAACCACAGACCATAGCATGAATGTCAGTTCAGTCTACAGTGTGTGTTTTATAGTTATCTTCTATGGTAAAGAGGTACTATTATAGAGAAAAATCCTGGAACTAATTCCAGTCCTTTCTAAACAAAAGGACTGACTTTAAAAACTTGATCTATTGATGTTCATTCAGTTAATGCATTAAAAAGCAAGTGCAATGCAATAGCTGAACCTGTTGTAAACAATATTATACTGTATAAGTATTGGCTACAATTTCAGCTGAGAAAGCTGTATCAGCTTTTATTTCTATAAAAATACACAAAACCCTAATACTGTATGGATTTATTTTAATTTTGTTTTTACATTATAATGGGATAATTGATCATGCAGGAAATGGTCTGTTGTAATGCAATGTTCACTAAGGGAGGAAGATGACACTCTCTTCATATAGAACAGCAACCTGTGGCAAGCAAAGGCAACCATGCATCGTTACTTGTTTGCTATTTTTTGAGAAGTTTTATAACTATATCCTTTTATTATGGGTGAAAACATGGAATATGGTGTTTCCTTCCTTTGAAACATTATTCTGAGCTACATTTCCAAAAGGGTGATTAACGCAGAAGAGAAAGGTAGAACTTAACAAGGTGCATTTCCACACTTTACTTCCTTATGCACATCATCTTGAAGAAATTATATTAAACTTTGTTTAGGTTAATATAGGTATCTCCCATGAACTGTTTTGAAAATTTACCCTAAAGCAGTTTAAAAAGTGTCCTTTTCTGAGAAAGGAAAAACAGAACAGTATCTCAGTAGATTTCATTTAAAAACAAAACAAAACAAAAAATTGAAAAGAGATTTAAGTTCCAAATTTATAAGGAATAACAGATTAACAGACTGCAATGTTTTTTTGTTAGACAGGCATTTGCAATAGTCATTCACTAAGTGAATCCTTTGAAAATTTAATTCCTTTGGGGGTTTCTTTGTCCCCATAAAAATTTCCCAATTTCTTACTCCCTGACTATAGAACCCAAAGAAAGGAAAAGTGAGTGAAAAGTACGTTAAGCTCCAAAAAGTTTATCATATCTTCAAAAAGATAAAAACACAAGGAAAAAAGGAAGGTGTGAATCTACTATTTCCTGGGAGAAACTCCAATCTGTTGTCTGACCTTTTATGTGTACCGTGTTGTTGAGTAAAATACTGGAGTGCTCTGTATTAAAAAATGTAGTGTGTGAGGTGTATTGACCACCACTGGCTAGTGTGATGGCAGGCAGTCAGTCCAGGCATAGTATGTGGATGTTTTAGAAGGAAAGCTCAGGCATAGTATGTGGATGTTTTAGAAGGAAAGCTCAGGCCTGTTACAGTATTTCAGTTTAGCCCATTGGGTTGCTGAAGAATTTAAGATCCCAACAATACAGAGCTCGCTACATGTAATAAGGGTCAGATCTGCTGGCCCATAGCATTTAAAGGGAAGCTATAATTTTTTGCCATTAGTCTTCTGATCAAAGATCCTTTTGTGTAACCTACTGTTGTGATGAGTATCACTCAAGTGTTGTATTTCTTAGTGGCAGCTTGGTTGTCTGTTTCTCTCATTGATGTGGACTTTATCTCGGGACTGAACTGTAAGTTTTCTGCATCTGCAGGAACATAGTTTCTAAAATAACATTTTTCAAATTACTTTGTGCATGCAACAGCATTCTGAACTTGCAGAATTTAACTGTTTCTCTTATATAGCCAGTAAACCATTTCTACTTCAAGTTTCTGTTTTTTGCTTTCCTATACAAAAAGAAGTCAGAAATTACTTTTAAAATAAGAAAATACATATATATGCAAAACAGAGAGTAGAAGAGATAACAGACTGAGACTCAGAAGTGGCTTTTGCACATTCTTTTTATAAGGGGTAAGAATCAAATCTCTGTTTCCAATGTGAAACACCTGTTCTCCTGCTTTATTGTTTCTTCAGTGGTCTGTCTTTTGAGACACCGAATCTGTAATCTCTGTGCACATTGCAGCAATTTACAACAATTTAATGTTTTGTGCAAGATTTTCTAGTTTTGCTAAAGACTTTGGTGTGAAAGTGTAATCCACTGAAATGGGCTGTATGCCCTACTTTGGCATCCAATAAAAAGTTCATGTTTTCCTTAATGAAATAAATATGCTTTTAGTATTAATATCTTCACATGGCAAAGCTTTTAATTTAGTTCCCAGAGCTGAGTTAGCTATTTTCAGTTTCAAGCTGTCATTCAACTACTAGAGACCACATTGTAAAGAGTATAAATATTGTTAGATAATGAATAAACTGGATATGCACAAAATTCCCTCAGAACTGAGACCTTTTTTTTGTGGTTTGTTACTTATTGAATCTTATATCAAACCACACTGCAATCCTGTAATTTGTGTTTATATAGGATCTAGCATAATAAGATTCCAGTTCTGATCAGTATCATAACATAAATCCTAGAAATGCATTGTTTTAGACAATAGACAAGCCTTCCAGGGTGGCTGTTGATTTGCATAATCAACACTGTCTTATTTAGTTTAGTGGTTACTGCTTTTGGCAAAATTCTGTGGTCGTTAATTGTGCTTTGAATTTCATTGGAAATTTTGCTTAATGGGAACAGATTTTGATGCAAGGTCAGCTCTCTGAAAACCATACCAACCCACACTTCATTATGGTCACAGTGAGTCATAGAAGAAGCAACATGGAAATCACTTTACTCTGCACTGAACTTGGCCAGCTCTAGGGTTGAATGCAACACTTTGGTAACAAAACTCACCAACAGGGGAGGGGCTGAGGAAAGGAGAATCTAATTTCTGAATTTTAGGTTACTACAGTGCAGAGGTTAGAGACAGGAGGACATTTCTGTGCAATGGAGGAGCAATACTGGATGATGATATAACAAATGCAAAGTGATGGGAATTTAAACAGTATTTTTACTGCTAACCTTATGTCCATACTTAAAAGAAAAAACAAGTAGCAGAACATGAATTCCAGTCACTGCAACTTGCAAACTACCAGTTTCTCCTGGGTTCATAATTTACGTTGGAACCTGCAATGAATCATGGCACATAGAAGTGGTCTTAGTCTGCAGAAGATAAATCTAATGACACATCAGCTATTACTAATTTAGGGCTGTCTGCTTCTGCTCTCAGTAATGTAAGTGGGAGTTTTTCTGTGAACTCCACTGGGCTCTGTATTTGGGCTTATTCACAATACACTGAAGTTACTTTTGCTGTACTATGCCACAGTCATAAACACTGAATAGGGTATTTTAAACATCTGAAATATTCTGGAGCCATATTCAATTAAAGGTTTTTCCATCCTGACCTAAGAATTTTCTTATTAATAGCATAGAAGTTGATCTCTGTAGTTTAGAAAATTATTTGATTTTTCTTTTAAAAAAATGAAGTTTTGCATATGAATTTTCTAGATAACAAATATAATTTCCTCTAAAGCACTTACAAAATATAAATAAAATGCTGCAAAATAGAGGCTAAAAGAAATCCAGCTCTGAAATGTGTCTTCTTCATCTTATTATTTTCAAGTTCAAATTAGATTCTCCTTGCATTTGTGTCCCAGTAAGCAGTAAATTCCCCCCTGAAAATCCTTGCATCCAGAACGATCCTAGTGAAAGTTCAAGCCACAGTAAATACATGGGGATGAGCTGGTATCCCACTGACGCCTTTCAGACTCTTCTTGGCAACACCCCCAGTACACCAAAAGATAGAGGGGCAGAATATGTTGAAGCAGTTGGTCAGAAATCTGAGTCTGGGGGAAAAGGAGAAAAGTGAAGCAGAGCAGACCCACCTGTGTTGTTGCATCACAGAAAAATGAAGTGGGGAGTTCCAGCAAAAGAAACTTTCCCCATAGGTCCACTTAGATATCACAGGTAGAAGCAGACAGCAGTCTTTTAGGAGAGTATTACAAAAATGCAAGAAAAAACAGGGCTTTATGGTACAGGAGAACTTTATTTACATTGTTAAGCAGGGCAACTATTTTAGAAAGAAAAAGTACTGAGTACTTCCTGGAATCAACAACTGGGTTTTTTTACTCTGTTTCCACAGCTTCACAAATGTTCTCTACTATTTTGTATTGCACTTTCAGCAATGTTCCGTATGATTTTTAGGCTCCTACCATCAAAATTGTTTTCCATTTCTCATACATACTACTTCAAGAGTGCTTCTTCTTATACATAATGACTAGTACTGTCTGGACGACCCGCTGAAAGTGTTTCAGAGTTTCTCAGCAGGATGAAAGTTAAAACAGAAAGAAGTTGTAATCTTCTTGATTATTTGCAGGGAGATCACAAATTGAGGGAGAAGGTTATCATGTTCTCAATAAAAATGTAGGATTGTGAAAAAAAAAAAATGCTTAGCATCCTGCGGGGGGTTTTAACAAGTCACCTGCTAGTTTTATCTCAGTTATGGATTCCAATCTTTTGTTCAGTCATTTTGTTCCAAATGAGTCTAAGTTCTGGTGTTTCTTATTGCTTGCATTTTCTTTCCAATTTATGTTTTAATCCATTTCTACAGCAGGACACTTCCAGATGTTTAGTCTTGTGAAGTGTTAAGCATCTTAAACACATGCAGATCCTCTGACCCGAGCACCACATAGGCTTTGCTTAGAATACCTTAGTATTTTTTGAAGCCTCAGCTAGCATGTCCCGTATAATTAAAAACAGAGTTCGATGATGGTTATTACTGGGTTTTACTTTCATAGGCATTTTGCATTATAGCAAAAATAAACCCCTAAATGAGCTAAATCCAAGATTTTGAGTCTGGCCAGATATTTTTGGGATTTTTTTTTCAGATTGGTGGTGCCCATTTAGAAGAGTTATGACTGACAACACTTTCAAAAATCAGGCCTCTGTCCCAGCTGTGGAAAATGGCAGTCTCCAAACTTTAACATGTCTTTTGAAAATATCAGCTTCAGTTGATGCTGCATTTTAAACTTCATATCTTATTTCTTTAAAAAAAACCCCATCATTCATGCTGGATTTATCTAACACCAAAATAAAAAACCCCAAACCATAAACTGGTTGTAGTGCTCATTCTGCAGGAAGTTTATACTGATGTGCAATTACAGTGAAGATTTCTACTACTCAGGCTGTTAACACTGTAGGAAATGCAATGCAGAGAAATGTAGCAGAGAGTTCTTATTTCTACCCCTGAAAAGGCAATACGAGAGAGAGCTGGCCTCAGCAGTGTTATAGCCAATACAAAAAGGGAGGAGTTTCTTCAGTTCAAAAGAAGAAAAAATATTATATTTTTATCATCAAATCATTTAGAAAAGAAACCACAGGTGGGAATCCTGAAAGCTTACATGAATCAGAAAGGTCAAAAACCAATTTCTGACTTGTTGAAGACACCCTCCTGGTTCTTTGTAGTGTGATTTTTTTTTTTCTTTTTTTCTTTTTTTTTTTTTCTTTTTTTTTTTTTTTTGTTGTGGTATTCTTGGCCAGCCAGGCAACTTATTAGACAGTGAGACTGCTTCATGTGACTAAAGACTATGTTGGCTTCTTATTTGCAATACCATTTAGTTTAAGGCTTGATCTGTGAAGGTTACTCGGTTTGTATTTGGGGACATCTGTCAGCCCTAAGATTTGCAACTTATAAGCATGCTTACCTATGTAGATCTTAAAAACATGGTGGAAAACATTTTTTTTTTTTTTTAATGGAAGTGTTGACTTACAGAAAAAAATATACCCAATAACATTGTGTGACATGGATTTAATAGTACACTTGGGAAAACTGTTAATAATTGCTAAGTCAAAAACTGTTAATAACTGCTAAGTCAAACAAATATTCCTAGATAATGTATCTAGTCAAAGTGTTAATTTTTATATTGCATCTCCAAGAATTCGTCTCCCAAAATATGTAACATATCTTACATTGTAAATAAAGCAAATGGAAAGAGAAGATCGAGAATAGATAAGGGAAAATTTGTTTGATACCCTGCTGGTTGATAGCAGTCACATTTCCCAAGTCAAATGGGATAGATTTTTATTCAGAAAAAAAAACTTTTTGGAAGGAATGTTGGAGGGACAGAATAAAAAAGGGTTTATTGACAGATACAGTCCTGATACTTCACCTAAATGCCTTTCCAAAAATGGAGAAAATAATAATAAAAAAATTAAAAATAAATATACCATAAAGGTAAAATCTCATGGAATTTTTTATGTACATTAATGATTTTAGCAACAACTCTCTGTAACTTCTGTAAGAATCTGTAGCATCTAAATGTAAACAGGATTAGGGAAACACTCAGACTAGAGTGAGTCCTGAAAGACAGATTGTATTTTTGATTTAGAAACAACTTTCCTTTTATCTGGACCTAACTAAATCAAGCTATTTTTCTTACTTAAATATCCTTTTCTGAGATCCACTTTTATCTTGAAGCAGAACTACACCAATTCACAAAGGGGTGAAATATCTGACTACAGCTTCTCATTTCAATTTTCTCTATATGAAACATTCAGAGATCTGTCCTTATTTATAATTCCTATTTCACTAAAAGTTTACCTTGAAGATAAAGTTTTAGTACTCTTACTCTAAACATACTAAGAACAAGTTTAGTATGAGCTAGTAGAAGCTGTGGTATCAATTGCAAATGACTTAGTGAAACTTGAAGGAAAAATACACACATTCCACATTCCCCAAAAAGGGAAAAACTACAATAACAACAACAGCAACAACAACAAAACCAAAAAAACACCCTACTGGATTTCAGCTGAAGGTTTGCAAATCATTGTGTGAAATATGAACCTTTCATCACATTCAACAGATCCTAATATGTGACAGTATGAGTCTTCCAATCAAGCTGCTTAAAACCCTCAGGCCATGGCTTGACAATACAGTAAATCTTGCTTCAGAGCTCTTGTTCTAGGACTGGGAATGCCACAACAATGTGATGCAAAGCACTCATTTGGTCCACGATCATTACTATGTTTGTGCCACCAACCGTTTGTTGGATCAGGTGTCATTTTTCCTCCTACAGGTGACTTGAAACCCTTAGAAGAGAAGAAAGATGATATAAATGCTATACTGTATCTTTGACCAGTTCAGCAGTAATGCAATGGCATATTGATCTCTGAACAAAATCAAGTTAGTATCTGATAATACAAAAATCTAATGTAAGTGGAGATGAAATTGCAGACGGGGGAAAAAAAAAAAAAAAATCCTGTGCAAGAGTATTCCAAAATATCTGAAATTGTTAGAAGCACTGAAAAGTTATAAGCTAAAGACTCATCCTAAAATTTGGTTTTTGTTCTACCTAATGGAGCTTCCTAAAATTGTGAGTGTACAAGTTCTACCACATAGGCCTCAGTACTAGTAATATGAGTAAGACTAGGGATTGTGAGATGCTAAAAATCCTATACTTTGTAAAAGTGTGGGGGTTAATTTTTGGGGGTTATTTTTTTTCAGTTGCTACTGGATGTTGACCAGAAAGTTGGAAGGGCTGACATCCTCCCAGAGTAATTTCTCACTGGTTTTCACTGCCAAAGTTTTCATGATAATCAACAAAATTTATACTAACTATTGTCCCTGACTGCACTTAATAGTAAAACAAGATGGAAAGAACATTTTCAAGAACAAATTGTTCATTTGTATGCAAACTACTTGTCCTGAATTTGTCAAAAACATCTTGCTTTTGCCTTACACCCACGCCAGAGCAGTTCCAAAATATTAAGTTTCAGCACACTTAATTCTTATTATTCCTGGCATGGCTTGCAGAAGAAAGGGATTCTGAGGAGATTTCAAAGCTTCTTGTGTGCAGTGTAACAGTTGTTTACAACTGTACTGAACTGTATCAGTTAGCATCCTGCCTCATAAGAACATGATTGGTACTGCTATATTTTAAATACAATTTTACTCACTTTAGTAAAATAAGAAAACATTAACAGATGACCTTATAGTTATTAGTAGTCCAAATATTAAGGCTACTTCTTATTTCATTGCATTTCTTAAGTGCTAATACATTATGATGCCAAATAAGTTTATATTTGAAATTCAGGAGTTTAAAGCAACTGCTGGCCTAAATAACTATTCAAAGATTTTTGAATGTGAAGGTATTACTCAAAACTGGAAGATAGTCAAAGGCAAATAAAATCTATAAATTTAAAATTTTGAAAACAAGTTAGGTAAAGGATGTTAAAAGAAGAAGCTGAAGAAGCAATAAAATATGATTGAAATATATAGATAAAATATGAATATTGAAACAGTTTTGATATTCTTAGGAGAAAGTTAAGTTATGCCTGCTTTTGCTTTTGCTGATGATGATGGTAGGAAGAAAAAGAGTGCAAGTGATTAAGGCATTATTGCAATACTTTAAGTAACTTGGATAATTTCCTGACAACTTTAAACCTTAGAGGAAGAAACCAGCTGTAAATACCTGTTTTCCAGCTACCATCTGTGACATCATATTTTTTAATGACAGAGTCTTGAAAGAGCCATAATTTTTCAAAACCTTTTCTCTAAGAAAAGCTGAATTTATTTGCTTGGAAAAGAGAACTAAAAGTTTGGGTTGTTTTTGACATTGGTTTTATGTTTGGAATTTCAGTACATCTGGGTATCACCCAATGCGGCACTCAAGTCTTATCTTACCAGTGTTCGAATGTCCCTGGCTTTATGGAAGTGGGCTGGAAGTCCATCTCTCTGACTGTTGCAGAGAATCGCAGCCAGCAGCTATGGTTACATTTTCCTGGCTATTATGAATGTGCATTGAATAGAAGCTTTTCTTCCATCTGATGTGTGTAAGGTGGTGAAGAATCTCAGCCTTTCCATTTTGAAGAATGCAAGATGCCTATTGACTCTTCTCTCCAACACGCACACAAGCGCTTGGAAATAAAGTGGTTGAAGTCACCCTGTAGCTGGACTTGCCAGGCCTTTGTCTACCCTGTTTCTGATGAAAAGCCAAAACAGAGGCTGGTATTTTTTCAACTTTTTTTGTCACCACTTAATGTGGAGCTCCTGACTTCAGAGGTAAGTGTCATGTAATGGTGTTTCCAGTAATGGCAGCCAGATAATTCTGTATGAGTACAGTTTTAGGTATCAACTGGAAGTAGTTTAATACGCCTAATAAATACATATGACCATTGTCCTTATTCTGGCTTTCTTTAACAATGCTAACTGTAACTTTGCATTGTTATGCCCTAGCATAATAAAATTTTAGTCATATTTTTCTCAGTTTGACTGTTTAAAGAAAGTGGGTGTGCATATCTGCCTGTCTGTCTCTGTGTATCCATATATCAAAATAGATTTCCAAAGTGATAATGTGAAAGATGCAAGTAAAGAGTTCAGACATTGGCTGTAGACCTAATCATTTGTCTCATACTGAAAGAGAATTACTTGGCTGAATTTGTCTCAAAGACATTTCAGCAGCTTTTCCGTTGTGCATTTTGCCAGTAATAGACATCAAAATAAGTGCAAAGATTTTTTTCCCCCTAAACTGCCAAATTAAAACATTTACTGTAAGTTCCTTCTGGTTCACTTCTCTTTCATAGAATCATAAAGTAACCAACTACGTGAGGGGGGAAAAAAAAAAAAAGTCTGATAAATATTTGTGTTGGGCTTTTTTCAATCAGAACTTCACGGAGATGTGTTGGAAGGAACCTTAAGAGGTCACCTAATCTACACCCCTGCTCTGTATGGGATGAGTTACACAGAGTGTTACTGGCAGACATTTGTCTAATGTTCTTAAAATAGCCATTACAGGGTAATGCTCAAGCTCACTGAGTAACCTGTTCAAATACTATTCTTCTAATAAGAATGTTTTCCCCATTATTTAAATTAAACATTTTTGCATGCAAATACATGGCTTCTTTCCTTAGCACAATAAAATATGAAGAACTGTTGATTACTCTTATAACAGTGATTTACTTATTTGACTATTTTTAACATTACTATTCTATCTCATCTCTTTAATTCTGTTGATTGCCTCAGTAGCTGTATATATAACAATGGTCTCATTGGTATAGAGTTTGACTCTGTCATCTTTTAAGAATACAGATCTTTGCCAGTGAATCTGATACCACATTACATGATACCGTATTATATGCATATAAATATAAATAAAAGAGAAAGAAAGAGACACTAAAGTTCTAAGGGAGCAGTCTGTATTAAGTGTAACTATTCAGGAAATATATTTCAAAATTTCAGAAATCATGACGTACATACAATATATATTTATATAGCTGATATTTTTTACTTTGCACTTGCTCTGTATATATATATATATATATAAAATACTGCAGTGTGGGCAAGAATACTACAAAATTATGAATAAACTAAAAATACGAAAATTCATTCCATACCCAGAAAGAGCTTCTATGTCTTTGGGGTAGTCACATTCTAGTGACCATGGCACAGAAGCGTGAGTCAGCTTCAGGCTAATTATGTCATAGTCAAACATTGTCTTTATGTGTAAGGCATAAAAACATACAAAGACAAACGTACAGACACAAAAAAATCACACACTACTCGTGCTTCTGAGTTGCTAAAACAGAAACAGAGAGATACCATGAAAAATATGTGCTTCAGTTTGGTTCAGATTTTTTAACCAATCATCTTTGAGCAGGTTCACTTTTTTTTCCCAAAAGAGTTCACCCAACCATCATCAAAATGAGTTGAATGAAAGGAACTGCAATATATATATATATTAAGAAAAAAAAAAAAATCTTTGAAAGACCTTAAAGTTCTGAAACATTTGAAACATTTGAACCAACACATGTTGTCCACAGGCCTTCTTAAAGAGATTTCCAAAAGGGGAGATATATCCTTCTAGTTCCAAATACAAATCTGGAAAAAAGGTCATAAGGGGAGCAAGCAGCCTCATAAAAACTAGAACATTTGGGTCATTTTCCCACAATATGATGTATTTTCAATGTCTACCACTCATTTTCTGGCTTCTAGTTTTTATATTCTTTCATATTTCATAGCATTTTATCTTTCATGTCACATGTAAAAAATAGTGTTCCATGTCTTAACAAATGAAAGAGTTGTAAGATTTCATCATTGGTACTGCTCCATACTCATCATTTGTGTAGGATTAACACACTCAGAAGCACAGAAATACTGAGTTATAGCTTCATCCTCCATAAAAGAGAGCACATTTTTATTCAGGAAAAAAGTAATATCAAAGTACTTTCTAGTTCTTTGCATGCACTTGTTTAAAGAAACTTTTTCTCTCTTTCCTTTTCCCTATATGCCTCCTCTGCTCACCAACCTAAGAGAAAGTGTTGCTTTGATTAACTTGTGTCTGTCATGTTGTAAGTCTGTTCTCTAAAAGATCTGTTTGGACTCAAACTTGTAAAATTTTTTTAGAACATTGTCCAATGATCCAATCAGTCCAAAATAATAATGTCACAAGCAATTCTTTTTTGGTTTTTTTGTGTTTAATGTCATGGCCTGAATTTACAAATCCAGTCTTACTCTATATGTATCTGCAGAGAATGAAAAGAACTTTGATAGTTAAAAATGACTGCCTTGTTAAAAACCTTACTGTCTCCTCGTTTGATAGTCACCATTGAAAGCACTGTAAAATGTGACAAAGGTGAAAAAATATCTGAGAGGGGCAAGCTGTAGGCAGCATTTGAATACCTGGGGATCTGCCATATTTCTGTACCAACACATTGGCTTAATGAAAAAATGAATTAATTCCTATTTTTTATTGTTTTTTCACTATTTATAAATTGAAGGGAGAGTCTGAGATCATGTCTTTACAATAAGATCATAAATGAAACCCATCCATAAGTTCTTATTAAAGATGCATCCACATTTTCATTTCAGTTCACTTTTTTCTGGATCGTAGCTACTAAACACTCTTTATCATGAAAATGTCTGAACAATAGTTTTTGCCCATTTCAATAGGTACATCCATGTTTCCTACTGCTTGTACTTTCCCTAATATAAGGTGGTTAACAAAGGAATAAGAGAAAAGTAAAAAATATTTGTGCTCTAGAGAGCAGATTGTGGAGGACATAACTGAGATGTGATTCTCAGCATAGTGTGTCAATTGATGATGACAAAAGGCCATTATTTTAGAGCAAAGCCTTTCACCCTGGAGGGAGCTCTGTTGGGTACAGTATGGTCTGGATGAGTGAATGGATTTGAATAGCTGAGCCCTGCTGCTGCCCCTTCAAAACCTGGCAACAGGGTAGAGAGACACCAGTGTCTGTATTCCTTCTCCTGCACATGGAGTTCTCAGAAGTGGGGGTGAAGGTCTCAGGGCTGAGATGGCTCTGAAACCTGTGCACTTTGGATCACATCCTGACATCCCCACAAACTGATGGTCAAAAATAAACTTATCTGGAAGCAGCTGAGTTACAACTGGCATGACTGAAATGAGAAAAATTACTCTGGAAGATGTACTTGCAAACTCGAAATCCATGTAAATGTACTGGCTGATTGCATTTATAAAGGATCTGAAGCAGGTATGTGCAAACACTTATAATGGCAGATTCTGCCTACTAGAGAGCTTCCATGTTAATTTTATTAAGCTTTATACCCAGTTAGTCATTGTTTGACACTGGCCAAATGCCAGACACCCAGAAAAGCCACTCACTTGCGCTCCCCTGCTACAGCTGGGTAGAGAGGAGAAAAATTTAAACAAAGGGTTCATGAGTTAAGGACCAGGAGAAAACACTCCAAGGGCAAAACAGGTTCAGCTTAAAGGTACAAAGTGAATTTGTTACTAACAAAATAAGAGGAGGATAATGAGAAGTAAAAATAAGCCCTTAAAAAACACCTTTTCTTCCCCCACCCCCTCCCTCCTTCCCACTGACAGCACAAGGAGACAGTGGTTGGGGTTTTGGTCAGTTTGTCACCTGAGGTTTTCTTCTGCTGCTCAGGGAGAGGAGTCCTTCCCCTGTGAGACTGTGGGGTCCCTCCCACAGGAGACAGTTCTCCATGAATTTCTCCAGCATGGCTCCAAACCTCACGAGCAGCAGTTCTCTCAAATCTGCTGCAATGTGAGTCCCTCCCATGGGCACACAGTCCTCCCCAGACTACTGTGCCTTGGGTCACCTCCCCGGGGTGCAGTCCTCCAAGGACAGGCTGCTCCAGCCTGGGAGCAAGGGCCTCCTCTCTCTACTGGGTCTCCCACTGGATCACAGCCTCCTCCAGGCACCCACCCACTCTGGCATGGGCACCTCCCTGATGGGCTGTGGGTGGATCTCTGCATCCCCCGTGGATCCCCATGGGCTGCAGGGGCACAGCTGCTGCACCATGGTCTGCACCACGGCCTGCAGAGGAACTGTGGCTCTGGCACCTGCAGCACCTCCTCTCCTCCTTCTCCACTGACCTGGTGTCTCCATGTTGTTTCCCTCAAATGTTCTCACCTCTTCATCTTCTATAGCCAGAATTCAAACTGCCCAACCACCTTTGTTTTGACTTCTACGTATATATGTTATCACAGAGGTGTTAACCATCCTCTCCAATTGGCCCAGCTTTGGCTAGCAGCATGTCCATCTTCAGAGCCATCACAGATGAGCTGTGCCAGACATGGTGGAAGCTTCTAGAAGCTTGTAACACCAGGCCGTGCAAAGCCAAAACAATTACAAAGATTGAACAAATGCTGATGCATAATCTTAAATGCACCTATGCAAAATGTGGCTATAACTTCCTAGGCTTTCCTCATAGCTTAAACATCAGGAGTTTAAATGAGCTAAAAATGAAATCAAAGGGCGGGAAAAAAGACACCACCAAGAATAATCTATCTTGTGTTGTAAAATTAAAATCCAGAATTTAAGGGACATAAAATGTTTTGATTTGCTGTGATCATATTCTAAAGTATTTATAGTACCTATAGACAAAAAAAAAAAAAAAAAAAAAAAAAAAAGATGCATTTAGAATTGCATATCAGTCTTCACTTAGAAGTGCTTTATTTTGTTTAAGTCACACCCTAACATAATTGTAACATAGCATTTGAAGTTAATTATACTGTATTTAGGAAACACCCTGGATTTTATTGCAAGGCTGAATATGCCAAAGGTTTGGGTGCTTCCACTGTCAGCAGCTAGTAACACAGTAAGAAAGTCCAGCTTCCTGTAAAACAGGATAGAACAAGAATTTTTATAGACATAGTGAAAATATACATATATTCATGAGTCAGTGGAATGAGTCACAAAAACTGTGTTTTCACTTGAGACGAGGCAAATTTAACCCATCTTACTGAGTTTTAGATGGGTCAGTCATATTTTTTTGTTGTAAATGGTTTTATGATACTCTCTTTCCACTTCTCTTTTACATACCTTGTGAATAAAGATCACACATTCTCAGGGTTTGTTTCAATCTGGAAAATTCACATCTGAGACAGAAAAGTGGTTAGATGACCTCTTTCAGCTCAAAGAAAAAAAAATTTAGGAGGAAAAGCAAAATAGAATAAAATAGAAAAATTGTTGTTACAGAACAAACATAAAGCTAGAAGTTATAGGTTTGTTAGTTAGAAAAGATCTGATGCCTACCTTCTCTAACTGATCCTTAAGATACTCACCTACGTGACACTTTTCAGTGGATAGGGAATGAAGTGGCTTAAATTGTAACATGCTCTGAACATTTAGGACTGGTATTTCTGGTTTCCAAAAAAATTCTAGAGCACTCAAGAACCTGAGTGTGATCCTCCGAAGAAGGCTCTGTAAGGATCTGATTGTCTACTGTCTACCTTTGGCAGTGTATGAGACTAATCAAAAAGTAACTGGATCCATGAATATAATCAACAGTTATAAGAATCACAAGAGCAGAAATATATTCCTTAGGAAAATTTGCACCTTACATGAAATAACCCAATTTGATTAAAAGAAAATCAAAACCAAAAAGAAATGCAAACACTATGATTAAATTCTTTACACTTAGTAGTCTTGCCCTGATTTCCCTCACCTTTTTGCATGTACATACAAACTGTGTACAATAATCCTTGTGGGAATATGCTTAGCATGGATTTCGTGAATACCAACCACCAGAGTTTTATTACTTTGGTGCATAAGTAATTGTTGCAGTGAAGATTCCTGATTTTTCAAAAATAAATGGTGCATAAAAATGCATAAAACTCAGTTAATATGTCTGAACTTGCTCAAGAACATGGCCCGGCTTAACCAATAGAACTACTTTTTTATTCAGCAGAGATCTCTTAAATTCATTGCCTCACTACACAGTAAATCTGCTCTTTTAGCAGGTTTTTCTTTTAGCAGGTAGTCAGTTAAGGGGGGGACAGGTGTCCTCATGATATATATCTTTGCAGTGAAGTGGATTTTCTCACAACATTTCAGTTATCTTTAAATTTCATCACATATTATTTAAAGAGTGGTGTCCTAATTAAGTTTATGATTTCCTAGGGTAACCTGATTATACTTTTAAGCATATAGATGGTGAAGGAAGAATACTTTTATTAGCAATTCTCTTTCTTTTCCCACTCTCAATGCTATATATTTTAACCAGGGAAGAAATATTTGTAATTCTCACCCTTTGCTCGTCCATTAATTCATATATACATTTCAATGTGGATAAATAAAGGAACACCATAAAGTTAACATGTAGAAATTTTAGGCTAAGTGGCAAATAGAAAATTTAAAATGTACAATCATTGCATTCCTGATTTTCAGTGTTAGGGGAATTCCATAGCCTAAATAGCAAAAGGACATAGATGCCTTTTGGGCGACAGAACACAGACAAACCAATAACTTTTATTGGATTAATTTTTAACTTCTGAGCTGGGTGATGACACTCATTGCTGTAAAGAAATAGAAAAATGACACCACATTATTTCATCAAGTGTATGCCATAGAAGCCTAATTTTTAATTAAATTCCCTACAATTTAGGGTTCATAGTAACCAAATAATTGAAATATTAGATGATTCTGAAATGTAAACCTTATTTCTAATGTAGGCATTAAATGCTATTATAAACAACCATTCTATTCTTAATTGGATTTGTAAAAATCTCCATTATTTAAAAAATAATACATGTACAAATGGGATTTGATAAGATTACTGTAACTGAACACTGCTATAAGTTCCAAATCCTAGGAACACTGTATATGTTGCAGATGAATTAGCTGTTCTTAAATTAAGGAATATTACAGTCAGTAATGGTATGACATTCTTTTTTATGGCTGTGGCTTGGGTTATAATGTGACAGAAAAAAAATGTAATGTTTCCAAAATGACAGTTTTTAGATTTGTGTTGCCTGAGGTAGTTCAGCTGAACAATAAACTATAATTTGATTGATGGAAAATTGAAGTGGTTCATCTAACTTGCCAGTCTGTCTTACCCAAGGCTTTGGTTTTGCATGTATGATGATGTATCACAGTTTTAGAGATAATGTTGTTTGTATTATACATGAGATTTTTTTTACACATAAAAATGAAGACTTCATTACCCAGTAAAGATCAAAATATACTATGGATTAGCAAGGAATCAGATTTGTTTGAGAATGGATTTGTACATCAAAATGTGCTCTCTTTGTGAAACCAAATGAAAAATAACATACAGGATCAGAGTGCCTTTATTTTCATGAGCAAATCAGCCATATCACTGGTTATGAAATTATTAACTTAAAGGAAAGGTGACATATGCACCCAAGAGAAACAATCAGAGAGTGGTAGCTTTCCCTTCATCCAGAATTAATCCTGTGAAATAACAGACCAGTCAGCAGAAATCATTTCAAAAGAGCAATAACATTATTATAGATAAATTAATATATACTTTTGGAAGAAAAAAACAGAGTAAGAGAAAATAATAGAGATACTATTAAATACATATTGGTAACCTTTATATAGGGTTTGGCTTTTTTTAATTACTGATGCAGTGTGAGCCCAGCAGCAGCTTCAGAAAAATTACTCTATAATATTTTTTTTGCAACTGTGAGGACAATTTTAAATTGCTGAAACCGGCCACTCACCAGCCATTTGTTTTCTTAACCATTTTGCATCAAGAAGAATGTTTGTCCTCTGCTCTTCTGTCATAAAACTAGTAACACCGGGCATCTCTAAAAAGCTAAAAATAAGGCATGGCATCTAGTTTCAGCTGCTAAAGGAAGCAAGGTTTGAGGAAAGGATCATATAGCAGAGAGTATGATTATAATGTCTTGTTTTGTTTCCTTTTTCCCCCTTCATTTTCATTCAAAGGGAAAGAGGCCAGCTGTTGAGCCATTTTGAACGAGGTTCTTCCTTATTCTTTTTCTTCCTCCCCAAGAACATGAAATAGCTAATATTGGTTTTCCAAATGAAACTGTAACACTCGAACTTGAAGAAACAGGCGTATTACATCTCTCTCTGCTATTTATTACCCTGCAAAACACTAAACAAGGCTATGATCAAACAAAACTGTGGTAATCCAGTCTTCTGGGAGATTTAATTGGCATACTGCACTCTTTATTTTTTCTACACGATGTCCTGAATTACAGATGTTCAAGAGTTGGGCCTTAAACAGCAGATAGAGCTTCTTATCATTACATAGAAATGGAGGGAAATTGTATTTGAAACTATCCTTGAAGTAACAGAAGATCTGTCTGTAATGAGATTTCCAAAATTACTGTAGGGAATTCTCTATAGTGGAAGTGCTTTCTTCTTGGGTCATTACATTGCCATAAGTCTTAATTTTCCAAGCATTTTATTCCTTCTCCCTCTGTGTCATGCTTTTTATCAGGGTTCAAATCTGGAAATGCCATTGTCTTTTCAAAACTGCTGCTTAAAACTTAAACATAAATTCAAGGATATGAACAGAGATGATCCATCAACAGTAGGATTGGCCTTTCTCTGTTAGAAAAACAAACCAACCAAACCAAACAAAAACATGAAGAAAAGTTGACAGCTTTTCTGTATTTTTCAAAGTAAATCAAAGATTAAAGGAGAAATAAAACTGCTTTATATAAGGAATATGGAGAGAAATCTAATCATGGAAAGAAAATAAGAATCAACTAAAACATAAAACAGGAGAAGACATTTTGAGTCTTCTATTAAAATTACAGACAACACATCATATAATGCCTTTTTTAGTTATTAACTCTATCTGAAAATTATTTAGGAATTTTTTTTACTACTACTCTGATTTTTTGCCAGTGTCTTACTGCTTGGTAGAGCAGTGAGTTAGGAATGTCCTTCCAGTTTCCAGAAAAATGTAGTAACTGAAAACGTATTTCCAGTTCCTCAGCTGGAACTAATCAACATAATATGTCATCTGAACTAGTTTTCCTTTTCTTTTCCTAATATTACTAATGGTTTATTGATAGGCATATTTATTTTGGGTAATCATCCAAGGGAAATAACTCAAGAAGGGTTGATAGGAGGAATATTGTTTGGTGACCATGAGATCAGCAGTGTTCTGGACAAAAGGAAATGCAAATTTACAAAGTGAGGGGTTGGAGACAGTAATTGGGAACTATTCATTATCGTTCACCTTGGTAATGGCTACACTTCCTTTTGCCATCATTCAAGGATTCAGTGAAACTAAGAGTATACTAAAGGAAACAAAAGGAGAAGAAAAACAGTTGGGATTACCTGCTTTTCCTGAGAATGTCAGAAAGGGGGAAGAGAGAGTTAAACCAAAAGTAAATATTGTTCCTAGTAATAGTAGTGTGAAATGTCTTCAAATTGGGGGGGGGGGGGGGGGGGGGGGGGGGGGGGGGGGGGGGGGGGGGGCGGGGGGAAGGGGGGGCGCGGAGGAGTGAAGCGGGGGAAAGGAAGCTTTGAATTGCTTGGAAATCTTGAACAGTCGTCTAGTTGAAGCAGTGGGATGAAAGCCAACACACTTTTAAGACACTTCAGGCACTTTACATCTCCTAGTAAACTCCATCTCAGCTTGACTTTAAAACATTACCTTCTTCATTGTCCTACTTTGTTCCCATTATGTATATGCTTCTGCTTATACATGTTCTGAGAGGGTTATGCACATATAAATCCTCTTTTTGTAAGGTCTCTTTTGTTTATCCATGACACATCTTACCATTAAGTTTAACACTTTTGACTTGGAAAAGCTTCATACCTCAAGGTCTTATGCTCAGGTTGACTATATTCAAGGACTTTTAAAAAAACTTGCTTTAATACTTAATTTCCATATCAAAATAGATCCGTCTGAAATCCCAAACCTTACTGACTGTCCTACTTTTGCATACTTCCCTTTTAATTTAAATTGAACCTACTTTTTAATTACCTCCATGTTAATTACTTAAAGTTTCTTTCACCAAAAGTACTTCTGGGGGTTAGTTGATTAAGAAACATGTCAGCTAAACACATCAAGGAATACAAGAGTTCCATTGGCTATTAGTTGCATTTGTTCTCCAACATATACCTTGAGAATTAAAGTTTCTAAGTGTCATAACTGTTGAGAATAGTGTTTCTTTCCATTAATTTTACAGATAACTCTATCCATCGATGCAGTTCTATCTGATTACCAGAGTGCAGAGGAGAGTTCTATCATTAATTATCCTGAGAAAATTTCTCCAGCCTTCCAAAAAGTGACCTTGACACTTTTAATACATGCCTATTCCTTCTTTTTTTTTTTTTTTTTCCTTTCTATTGGATCACATGCTCTGTTTTTCTGCTGGTTTTCCCTTTTTGTCAGTATTTCTGGATAAGTTCAGATGTGCATTTCATACCTCTTTTCTTCTCCAGGGAACTTATTAATCCTTTTGTCTCTAAATGTCTGTTTCCTGTTCTGTGTCACTAGTTCAGGATTCTCTAATTTGCTGTTCAGGTTTCTGGCAATAAAAGCTTCTTCAAAAACCATTAAAATAATCTGCCAAATTAGCTAAAAAAAACAAATTAAATTGAGCCTATGGTAGTAATTCAATTGTCATGGTACCTCAGTGTCTCGCTAACATGCAGAAAATTTTAGATTGGAAGGTTGTAGGATCCAAGCGTTGCAGACGCAGATATAACCAAGTCAGACAGAATAAATGTTTATCCAAGGCCAAACTGGAAGCTCCTGTAGAAGGATAAAAATATTTATATCAGTTTTCGTGTATCTCCAGTCCCTTGCCTTAATCAGAATACTTACCCACCCTCCATCTGCCTGCAAGACAGAGTACAGAAATACTGTGGGGCTGACTATTCAAAGAGAAATAAGGAAAGACTCTCAATATGCAATGGCCTGTCAAACTTTGTGACAGTTCACCCTTCACTTTTTCCTGGTAGTTATTGTCACAGCCATCTGTATGCTGATTTGTTTAAAACATAGTTTGTAGAATATGCAGCCAAGCATCTGATCCTTAATGTACACATCTAAATTCCTTGAGCTCTTTGAACATTAGAGAAAAGCAACCATTTGTGACTTTTTAATTGGTGTCAGTTGGCTGTATCATTGTTACTACATGATATATGTTACAAGGGCTTTTCCCGCTGAAGGTAGGTGCATAGTATGTCACTTTACATTTTTTGCAAGTAGCCAGTATCTCATCAGCTTTGCATAGCACATCATTAGCAACATCACACAGTGTGACAGTATATTGTGCCTAAATATAAAATGTTGATTCCTTAGCTGAAAATATATTCTTTTTAGGTTGGAAAGCAGTTTCTATATCAGAATGCAGCTTCCTGAACCAAAATAATCATGTGGTTTGTCACAAAATTGCAAGCTGACAGATTCTGCACGGGAATCTTTTACATTTATTCACATCACCCACACATTGCAAAGAGTTCTCTCTCATTTGTTTTGACCCAAGGTCCTCTTAATCCTGTATGAGTGCTAGCAGGCTATTTCCAAGAAACTAGTATAGAAACAGTTTTTTGATTTAAAGATTTCCTTTTTTCAAATACAAAATATCCATGCCCTCTTTCTAGTTGGTTGAAGAACACAAAAAGTTATGTTGGTTCCTATTTATATTTTAAAATGTTATAAATTTTTAAAATATGTACAGCTGCAATTTGTATTATTTGTACTTTGCTATGCCCTCAGACAATAAGAATATGTGCTTTCCCACTCCTATTAATTTAAATAATAAGAATAGATTCTTTGATTTTATGATCAGGTGAGTCTGTTTATCCTCAGGGAAGACATGATGTGGAATCCTGGATTCACTGAAAGCACTAGCAGTAGCTTTTGCAGAGCTGGAATTGCTCCCATTGTTCTATACATAGATTTCTATCTTAAATATGCAGGAGATTCCTGACAATATCTCAGGCTTTAAATTGAACTATCATTTTCTACACCACAGCTCATTTTCTGGTACTGGATAATTTTGAACCAAGACACATGCTTGCAACCAGTGGTAAAGTCTTTCTAGAGTACAATGAATATTAAGACTGAAAACTCTACTAATAGATTGAATAGACTGAATAGGCTGAAAATAGTATTATAAATAATGACAACTGCTATCATTTGAATAAAGCGTAAAAGAACATGCAGATATATGGACTTAAAATTCCTAGCCATAAAAACCTTATAAACCAAAATAAATTTATATAAAACTTAATTATAAGCATATCTACATATTTAAAAATTATAATTACAGATTCTACATTTTAAAGAAAACGGCATCAAAGCAACATACCTCTCTCTCTGCATTTAAAAACCCAGGTATATTAAACCAAAAACTTGGGAACAGGGAAACGCTGGGGGATACATGAAATAATTTCCGGTAAGAATGAAAAATACCTTTATTTTTTAATCACCAGAAGTTGATATCCAGATAGGATTTGTAGGAGCAGGATTGATCCTCATGATATCACACAGCTGTAACAAAGATTCTATAAAGTGGTTTTCTCTGGATATAAATGAAACTGACATTACACTGACAAGAGCATCAAATATCAGATAACCTTTATGAATGATCTGTTAGTTAAACCAAACTGCATTAAACCAAATCCAGAACATGAATGTGACAATTTGTGACCAAGTACCAGTTTCCAGTTTGGAGAGATCAAAAATACTAAGGGTTTTCCTAATGAGCAACATCCTTTATTGTTTTCAAGTGTAAAAATGCTAGTATGAAACACAAACAAAGATATCTCAAAGGGACAAGAGATGACTTTCAAAAATGACCTGACAAACAGCATTGCAAGACCCTCTGCCCCACTGGAAAGTTTGAAACCAAGGGACAGTATTTCTACGAACCTCTTTTTCTGAGGCCAAAACACATTCTAAAAGTGCAGTCAGAAAACCTGTGAAAGTTCAGTACAATTTATGAAGAAGCCAAAGCTGCAAGCCATTAGGCTTAGAATGCTTCAAATTGTACTGAAATTGAGTGCACAGGATCTCTTCTTCAAGATACACTCTGGAAGCAGGTTTCGCACACACAAAAAATAATACTAAAAAGTACTTTTCTGATGCTTAGAGGTAGCTGCAAAAAAAAAAAAAGGATATGAAGGGGTCATCCTGCCCTACAAACAGAAAAACAAACAAACAAAAATTTAAAAACCCAGACAAACAAAAACAAACACAAACCCCCAAAGCCAACAAAACACAAAACAGGCAAAAGAAGCCCAACAAAACCCCCAAAACAAACAAACAAGCAAAAATCCCACACCAAGGAAAAGCCCTGGAATACTTGATTTCCTTTTGATATTTGTGTGTTTCCTCAGACTTGTTTTCTTGTCAAGTTTCTCGCTGCCCAGTCTGCTGCTGCTGAGGTGGTTAACCCAGGACAGTCCCCTGCAGATGTTATAACTGCCTAAGCAGCTGTTCTGGACTAGGGAAGGAGCAAGCTTGCCAAGCTACCCTGAGGTCTGGAGGGGTTTGGGCCCCTATCTGCCTGAACAAAGCATGTAATGAGGAGTCTGACACATGCTGAAAATCTCTTTAAAAGTTGAATTCAAGATCACACTTTTCAGCAAAAGTATACCTACCAAGATGACAGCTTTTCTTCCTTTCCACATCTCTAGTAGGGCCATTGTCCTTCCTCTCACACCTTTATCCACAGCCTCTCATGCTCTGCCCACTTGTTGTTTCAGGTCAGCTCTTCCTTAGCCTGTCAGAAACCATTACAAGGCCAGACAACGAAGCAAGGTAGATCACAACCTATATACCACTTCGGGTTCTTGGTATGTGCAGCACCTGTGAAGAACCTTTAGGATTAAAAGAACTCTTCTAAGCCCATGGACACTAACAGAACAGAAAATCAAAATGAGTCACAGGACATTCATATTTTGCCTGGGTTACTGGAATCACTTGCAGAGGTTGCAAGTGTGGTAAGTAAATCAGAGAGTCATTTATGTTGACCTCTAAGATCATTGTTAACCTAAAACTGCCAAGTCCATCACTAAACCATGTCCCTAAGTGCCACAAGTCTATTAAATACCTCCAGAGATGGTGATCTAACCACTTCACTGGGCAGCCTTTTCCAATGTTTGACAACTATTCCTGTGAACAATCTTTTCCTAATATCCTGTCTAAACATCCCCTGGCACAACTTAAGGTCTCTTCTTCTTCTCATTCTGGGAAGGTCATGGGACAGATCCTCCTAGAAGTTGTGCTAAGTAACAGGGGAGGACAGGGAGGTGATTTGGGACAGCTAGCATGCCTCCACCTAGGGCAAGTCCTGCCTCATCAAGTTAGTGGCCTTCTACGACGGGGTGACTGTATCAGTGGGCAAGTGATACAGACTCCATTTTTCTGGACTTCTATAAACTCTGACACAATCCCCCACCATAATACTGCTGGAGTAAATACACGCTGTTGGAAGGACTTGGGGGTGCTGGTGGGTGAGAGGCTGGACGTGACCTGACAATGTGCACTCATAGCTCAGAAAGCCAAACGTGTCCTGGCTGCATCCAAAGCAGCGTGGGCAGCAGGGCGAGGGAGGGGATTCTGTCTCTTTGCTCTGCTCTTATGACACTCCACCTGCTGTGCTGCACCCAGTTCTGGGACATGCTGCACCAGGAAGGACATGGACTTTGGAGAGAGTCCAAAGGAGAGGCACCAAATCAATTAGAATGATAAAGCACCTCTCCAATGAGGAAAAGTTAAGAGAATTGGGATTGTTCAGCCTGGAAACAAGAAGGCTTCTAAATGACCTAATTGTAGCCTTCCAGTATCTGAAGGAAGCCTACAAAGAAAGATGGAGAGGACTTTTTATAAGGGCATGTAGTGACATGACAAGGGGTAATAGCTTCACACTGACACTAGGTGAGATGTTCAGAAAAAGTTCTTTAATGTGAGGGTGGTGAAGCCCTGGAACAGGATACCCATAGAAGTTCTAATTGGCCCATATCTGGAAGGCCAGGTTGGATGAGGCTCTGAGCCACCAGGTCAAATGAAGGATGTCCCTGCCCAAAGCAAGGGGTTTAGAACTAGATGAACTTTAGGGCTACTTCCATGATTCTATTATCTTAGTGGTCTTTTCCAACCGAAACGATTCTATGATTCCTTGTTCTCCAACTCTTTCCTTGAAGTGGCAATGTCTGCAGGAAGGGAGAGCTCCAGTGGCTATGCACTGTTCTTCTGAGAAGGTATGGTAACAGCAGGGGTGTGTAGTCACCAAATGTGGTTCAAGCAGTAGGCCCACTTTTTTTCACCAGAACTGCACACTGCCTTCACAAAGGCTTCAGAGGTAGGTTTTTTCTCTGCTTCTGAGTTGTTTGGCTTTACAACTCAAAAGAGTGTGATCCTCAATTTTTTTATTTCCATCTCTCTTAATTCCAGCTGAGGTCACACTGTCATTCCCAATCACTGTGGTTGCTGCAGACTGACTAAACAGACTGACATGTGAAGATAAGTCAATAAGAATGAAAAGAATTCACTAGAAAAGCAGAGTTTGTTGTTCTGATGTGCTGGAACTGTTAGTATTAATTATGTATTTTTTCTTTTGGTGGTCCCATGAGGAAAAGTGGAAAAGTCTAGAGATATTATAAATAATGATCTTGTAATGGTTATCCAACATTTAAAAGGTCTGAGAGAGCTATTTGATTGTTTTCTTTTGTAAATCTTTTTTTATTCATGATGGATCATTTTCAATTTTTCTGACCTCAGTATAAAAACTAAGATTCACTTTTCTGAGTCCCTATTCCAAATAACCTTGCTGCAGCAAAACAACCAGCTCTAAATGCCATCACAGAACACCTATGAGAATTAAAGCTGTTAAGTCATTAGGTCTGGCCCACAACATGCAGTTACACAGTGATTCCCTGTCACATACTGTTGCTCCTCTATAATCGTACCTCTGAAGAGCCAAGCCTCACCCAAAGCTTTACTGCTGAGCTCTGCCCCAGCTTACCTGGAGCACATTAGTGACAGAACTTGGCTGTCGTCTGACAGAACCACTGTCCTCTGCCTATGAACTCCCTTCACGGATACAGATTTAAGTGGGAAATCCCTCTGCCACAGTTTTGTTTGTTTGTTTGTTTGTTTGGGGGGGTTTTGTTGGTTTTGTTTGGGGTTTTTTTTTGTTTGTTTTGTTTTTTGGGTTTTTTTGTTGCTTGTTTGTTTGGGGTTTTTTTGCCTTCCCTCTTGAATTTATTATAAATTTCATCTTCATTTCACACTGGGCCTACATTTAGTAAAGAAGATTCTTGTCCTTGCTAGAACTTGCTAGTCCTAAAATTGTAGAGTCTGTGCTTCTGCTATTTCTCCAGAAGCTCTATGATACAGATAATGTTGTTGACCTGCCTAATGCTGTTAAATAGTCCTTCTTAGTCTGTTTACAGTTTTCTTGCCAATCTGGGATCAGAACTTTGACCTTTTGCCCCACATCATATGTCTAAGCCTTAACTTGTCAATCATACCAGATTTTCTGCTTTTGGTGTGTTTCAGCAAGGTTATTACAGTGTACTAAGGCCATAAACCCACTTCGACTACTGTGGAATTTCAACACATGTGGTACTACTGACTCCACTGATGATTCCAGCATGATTTTCTGTTTGTCCCTCACAGGATCAAGGAGCTCTCTCACCCTTCTGCAAACAGGAGCATGTAAAGCATAAACCCCATGGTCTCTTTTGAGACCCCTTGACATGCAAGCAGATATTTCTATAGTTATTTATCCTTTTATCCCTACTTTTGGATTTGTAAGTCTCAACATGACTTTGGCTGTCCAAGTAGGCCCTCACAAACCTCTCCCGATTCTCTTGTCTTCACACTGCTGGTAATGATATAGGAAGACCTAGAAACTTCAGTCCCAAAATCACCTTCAGAATACTTTGAGGGTACTTAAAATACACTTGTGTTTGTTTATACATTTGTTGAAGAATTTTATTCTCTAACCCATCTCAAAGGACCATCCCAACAGATGAATATGTAATTTACATTGTGCTCAAGAAGGTATAAAATATTTTATTCTTAAATACAGAAGAAATTATTCAACAAAACAGCACCTAATATTATCCATGACCAAAAATGGATTAAGTGGGAAGCTGAAGAGCATACAAGTTGGAAAAAAGACCAAATAAATCTTTACTTGATCACATGTTTTGCCTCAAACATTGAAAAGTACCAGATGAGACATTTTGAGACCCTGTGATGTATAATTATTAAACTTTACCCATATGAAGTTTCTTTACAGTCCCCTTAGTAGTATTTTGAAGCAGAAATGTCTCTTCACACTTCTGTACAAACATAACATCCTACTCATTTTGTCTTGTATGAACTTGCGAGGGTCCCAGCTCTAAATAACAGCTATATTTAAATTTATATGTTTTTTCTTTCCTATAAAATGTATTTGTTTATATTAAGAGTCATTTAAGCCACTGTTTTGTACAGGTGTGTAGGAAGAATCTGGCTATACTTTTAATCTTCTAATTATGTAACTTAATTTCACATCTGAATGTTTTATCATGCAATAATTGAAGGACATTTTTAATCTGAAAAGAAAAGGAAGATCTTTTTCAGTGTGAAATCAGATTGACATGGTAACATTTGGATTAATGAATTTTTTGTTAATCTTAGAAGACTTCCAAAGTAATTTACCATTTTTGTATTTGTTGATATTGCTTTTTAATGTGACAACTGTGACAAGCATTTCCACAACAGATGATGAATGTAATTTTTTAAAAAATTACTTCACCTAGGCAGGTGTTTCCCCTATGTGTTTGACATGAAATTAAACATTGCTCCAGACGTTCTGTTTGTAGCAAAACCAGTCAATTTTAGTAGAACATTTAATCACAGATCAACACTATAACAGAAATGCAGTCTATGTGAAGTAGATATTTTATAGAACTTCCTAAGAAGTGGAAGAATCTGTATAAAGGAGTGGGGTACATGGTTTTGTAGCTGCATCCCATAAATGCACTGATGTGGCATGTTGCGTTTTCTGAATTCAGACCTGAAGTCATATTATTTGCTTACATAAAAGAATTTTGATACAAGATAGGTACTTTTGACTGGAGAATATTGATAGCTTTTACTTTTTCTGATATATCATCTTCCTAACCTAAGGCTCAGTTTCAAAACAATTTATTATGAATTATGAGAGACTCCATATCTTTCGTTATGCGGAGTCCTGCACTGTTTTAATGCTTGGTAACCCTTCGTTAATTGAGGGTTGCATACATGCACAGGTAATTGCCCTGCTTGTAATGCATGAACTAAGATCTTTTATGCCAGACTTAAATATCATTACATGCCTAGCTATTCTTCCATTAAGTTTAGCTATAGATTTCTCATTAATTATTACACCAGATTTATTCATCATTAATAAATCAGATCTCTGTGTTCTGCCAGTTGAAGAAAAAGTTTTAATGTAGCCTTGGTGATTCCAGGGCAAATGTAGAATTTTTTTGTTTGGTTGGTTTTTTTGTTTGTTTGTTTTTTGTTTGTTTGTTTTTTGGTTTTTGGTTTTTTTACTTTGAAATACTAGTTTATGTATATGGACTAATAACAACTTAAACCCCTGTGATGATTGATGTTTTTTGTTGGCCCGTCATCTCATTGTATAGAAGTTTGTTTTAATGAGTTTCTCTAATGAATATTTTATACTGATACTTGGATGAATGGCATATGGTAAATGCAAGGTAAATTACAGCTCTTTAAATAAATATTTTTCATAAATTATTTATTTTGTGATGCCTGTATTGGTTAGATGTCATGTCAGATGAAGACTGGAAATTATTTACTCTAATACTTATTTGAGAGTTGAAAAAGTAAAAGACTTTTAATTATTAACAACCTTCCAATATACTCATGTAATTTATGGGAAACTACCATAAATTGTGTAAGATTAAAATTTTGTGGGGACAGTTTTATTTGTATCATGCAAAATAGAATAATCTCTTGTGTCTTTAAAAGATGTTTTATTTATTCATACAAAAAAATATTGTGCTATTCCTGCTAAAACCTATTTTGATGAATTCTGGCTTCTGAAAAACTCTGAGTTCTTGTCAACTATCATTATTTCTGTTATTAGTCCCTGGTTATTTTTAATAGTGTCAGAAATTAAAGTTAGAAATTGGCAAGGACATACATAATGGAGCGGGTATCTTTGTTTTGTATTGGAGTTCACAGCTTTTACAAATGAAGCTGCAGAATGTAGATATTTCTATGTACAGTGATGACTCAGTTCTAGATCCCCCACTGAATAATTCCTATTTCTGTTATAAAGTGAAATTAAAGAAAGATGAAGGAATTTTAACATCTTTCAGAACTGGACCATTTTTTCTTTCAGATATGCCAATGCCTACCATATAAAAATAAATCACAAAGGTGCAAGACAGCTGCTGAAACACTTAACATGAAACTGCAACAGTGTCTAGATATTGTAATCTTTAAATCTTTAAATATGCCATGATAGAGATGAATATAAGTTATTCGTGGTCATCTGAAGATAGTTGGATTTTAACTTTAGGCATAACCTATTATGCATACTTCTACTTACTAGGAGCTAATTTCATGGCTAATATACTCCATATGCTTTTTAGAATAAACAGAGAAAAAGCTGTAAGTAAATCACATCTGTTTTCAAAAGATTTTTATATCTCTGTAATCTAGATTCCTAATTCATGGCATAATTCTGATGTGGAACTTTTTCACATATGTATACATCAGGTGTCTGGTTTGCACACTGTTCAGAAGGGTGACTAAATGCATAACCTAGTCTTTAGGAAATAAAATATTTTCAGAGTACTAAAAATCACTGTCTTTTCCATAAGTCTTTGGTAAATATTCTATGAAAAAGGTATATAGTGGATATTGATTATACAAACTAAGTGAAAGTGTTAGGGATTCAATGATTTTAAAAGCCTTTTCCAGCCTGTGCAATTCTATGATTCTGTGTCATGTGGTAGCTGTCTCATTGAGAGGAATGGCATGTGTTAAGTCCTATTCTAATGACCAGTTCAAAAGCGAATTGGTTTATTATGCCTTGGAATTTTCTTCAAGGAAAGCTAGTGTTCATTTCTTAGGTAGACTTCTGTTGCAACTGATATTTTGAGTTGACTCGAGTAAATTCCTCAATAACTATATTAAATACAGTCAAACAGTCCTGTTACATTTGGGCTGCTCACATTAGGGGTATATTGGACTATAAATCTTGTAGAAAATAGGAAGAAAACCTCATTTTAGGCATATTTAAAGTATTTGTCTTAATTTTCTTCCAGTGTTTTGCCTATAGTCCCGTGTGTTTTAACAGGAGAGATAAAACAAAAGGATGACATTTTTCTTGTCTACTTCTGATCTAAGCTCCAATCCAGAAAATAAAAAATATTCAGAACACTATAATCAGAATTCCTAGCTAAGCAGAAAGAAAAGGTGTGGCATTAAAGTGCATGTTATTCAATATTTTGTATGTACATCAACTGTGCAAATAATGTTTGCAGACCGTAGACCATTCTTTCAGTCTCACACTAAATCTCTTATCTGAAACAGCAGTTCTCCTTTCCAACAAATCAACACTAATCAGTGACCAAGACAAAAAAAAAAAAAACCAAAACAAAACAAAATGAAAAACAAAAAACCACAACACCACTCTTCTAGTGTTTTTGGAACTTCCTTTCCTCAACCCTTAAAACCCAAAACAATAATGCATACTGTATTCCATCAATTTTGCTCATATTTTAAATAAAATGAAGTTTAAAGACCATCTCTGAAATACATAGATGGATGTTACAATGATATTGCTTTGAATATTTATATGTGAACAGCCTTAGAAACTATTCAAAGAACCAGTACACTGCATACATTAAGGCTGTCAGCAAACTGAGGCACCCATTCTTATGGAAGTAATATATAAGCTGTGTTTTCTGTTTTGTTTTGTTTAATTTTGTTGTTTTTTGGGGTTTTTTTCACAGCTATACCTCCTCTTCTGAAAATGCTGACCTGTATCTACTCCCAATTCCTTTCAAAAAATTACACCTCATATTGGAAAATTCTGCTTTAAATATTGGCTGTAGTTTTCTGTTATTGCAAGCTGATTCTTACAACTTGATTTTCTACTCTGTCCTTAGAAACTTCAGTTGTGTTAGAAGCCTTATCTTTTTGTAAATGTTTTCTGTTCAAGGTTGTGATTTGTCTTTTGGATTCTACTAAGTAAAGAATCCCCTTCCAATAAGTACAAAAATCTCACCCATGAATGTGCATGTATAAACTAGTGACAAGTATGTGTTACAGGTTCCCCTCTGCGCTAGATCCACAGGAAATATATGTCTGTTATAGCCACAGCTACAGGGGATTGGTTTGTTTTCTCAAGCTGTAGTAGCGCATGCTGTTAGCTCTGGAGGTGCCTGGTATAAACTACAGTGAGTTATCCAAGATGGTATCTCTTACACAAATGCACAGATGCCCACACAAGCATGTTCATTGCTCTTGGATAGTTCTGCAGCACAGACTGAAGTGGAAGTAGACTTTGGGTGAAAAAAGGGAAAATTTTTCTGGTATTCTCCTGGGTGGAATGTGCCTGCAGAAGCAGTTCCATTGCCACACTCTTTCTGGAGTGTATGTTTCCTCCCTATATGCCACACCATGACCAGGAACAGTTTAACGTCCCAATATTTCTTACCAATGAGATCTACAGATAGTTTTTAGGGAGAAGGCTTTGCATTAAAGCTGGTAGCTCAGCTGGAAACTATGTTGTCTCCAGAGCTGAGTGTGCTGCTGCTCGAACATCTTTCTGCGCTGGTAAGCACTTGTAGTTTGCCACCAGGGGCTCCTTAGACTGTCAGGCCCTGACTGTCAGTTGTGTGGGGAAACATGTCTCACCAGAGCCAGAAGACATTGCAGAGAGAGTGCAGACATCGTTAAGAGGTATGATGGGACAACAGAAAATGTGGAGGGTTGAAATATGAAAGTGTTCAGTCAGGGAAAAGACTTGGAAAGAAGGGACAGAAATCTTAAGTGGGAATTCGAAGCGGGTGTGCATCTACCCCAAAGTTATCTATGATTAATTACCCTCTTATGCCCTGGGGCCTGGAAGGGGTCACAGAACATGGCTAAAGGTCTGGCAGCACACCACATCCACCAAATTATCCACCACATACACCAAATTATTGCACATATGACTACGGGAAATAGTTGTTAATGCTGATGAACTCAGAACAAAGATTTAGCTTTGTGGTGAAAACTGATACTGATGACTTAGTGCATGTGCTTCTACCCTCTGGGGCAAAAGAGTGTCCTTGGAAGAGTCTTCTCTACACAGCCCCTCCATGGAGTTAGTAGCTAGCAGAACAGCTAAGGCACATTGCCAAGGAGATGCTCTTGAGTGACTGATGCATGCACTTGCCATGTGGTTTAGGTCATTAGATGAGCATGCATACATGCATATTTTGGTTTGCAATGAACCTAGCTAGCTATATCAAAAGCTGGTATTTTGGATTGAATCTGAACCGATCAAGGCTTGAATAAGTCAGAAAACACTCTGATGCATTTTCACCTTTTGTAAGCATAGTGCTGTGTGACGTGAAATGCTACAACACTTTCACCTGTTTTCCATAATCAGGTTCTGCTCTATTTTGTTCACTCATCCCATCTGCAAAGACAGGGTTAGCTCATATTTAAAAGGGATGATATGCTTGTGGGATAAGCTGTTTGTGACTAGACGCTGCAGACAAAATAATATAATTTTTGTATTCACAGTTACTATAGGTGTCTGTGTATGACAACCTGTAAAAAAATTGAAGTCCAGATTTCAAAGGCAAGCATAGCAGACTTCGGGGAAAAAAATTCAATTCTGTTTAGCAATAAAAAAAAGATTGATCAATAGAATTGGAAAACATGTCTAAACATCACTTACATGAGATTATGCATTTTTGTTCTAGTCAAAAAAATAGCTTTCATATTTATTGAGTTAGTATTGGGACAAAAGCAAGGTTTAAATCAACATGTAAAACCTATAGGGGGAAAGTTTATATGTTGTTTCTTCTTGGCATTTTCATAAAAACTGCAGAAGCACCGCTACTCTCAAAGCCACAACATTCATTTTTTCCTTTTTTTTTTTCCCCCCTCTGGTGGAATTTAATAAAACACCACCCCAAAGAGTTTTTCTGCTGTCTGTAGTACAGAAAAATTTGTATTACATATTGACTAGTGTCTTATTACTCACTGAAAATGCTGCTTCCTCTGGGTGTATTTATAAGATTAATATTTACCCATCTAATACACTGTCTCCTCCATTTTTAAGGGAGCTTTGTGCTATCAGAGCAGAAAGATATCTGAACATTAGATAATTGCACTCACAACTCTTAAATTATGCACTTCACTTTTAAAAGAATACAGAGAGAGACTGTTTTTAAAAATGCATTTGAGTTCAGCAGCAACCTTTTGACGCCCCCGGACAGTATTTTAAGAACTCATTTGTTTGAGGGGTTTTTAATCTGGAGACACTGAAAAGTTACACCTGCTGTGATGTCGTCAATCACGCCAGGAGGAAAAATAGTGGCATGATTTGTTATCTGTTATTTCCCTTGCTGTGGTGACTGTCTCGCAGTGCCAGGTCTGTCCTTAAGGCCATCACTTATAGGGACCACTGTCTGTCAAAACCACAGCCAACTTTAAGGGCTGCCTTTGTTGGAGCAGACAAATGAGTATGACCTTTAACAATAAAATAGGCACCTACTGAGAGAGATGAAACAGCAACTGAAATTAAGAACACCATACGGCCATTTCAAACACTCAGGAAAAGTTAGAAGTTGAACTATAACTTAATTATAAGAGTAAATGTGGCTAGATGTTGTCAATAATGAAACAGATATGGTCAGAAATATTGATTAGCAATGAGGACGAAAACTTATTTCATCCAGGAATCATCCTGCATTTCATTAATTATGAATGGGATTGGTGGGGTTCATAAAAGAATGCGGAAGAGTTTAAATTATAACATTTAAAGGTTTATTGTCTTTTCTTTTAAGTAGGTTGCATAAGTGTACAAATCATTTTTTAATATTCTAGGCAAGCGAGGAAAGTGCACGCTAAAACTTTGATTTACACTAATAGGTACTTCAAAAGATCTTCAGCAAAAAGCCTCTGCCTGGTTAGTGATTAGATGTAAGATGGTCATTGATATTTTGTAGGGTTTCAAAGCACAGTCTGAGAATTCCAGGCAATGCTTTGTAAAGACCACAGTACAGTTTGTGGTTTGAAAGACTCTTGTAACCCAACCTGGCAAGTGGTCAGTGGAGACTATATTTTACAGAGCGACACAAATCAATCTTATTGAGCACTTTTCAGGTAATATAATATTCTACCTGTGACAATAATGAAATTAGCCTATGGATTTTGCTTAAATATTGAAATGCCATTTGAATATTTAATGAGATATAGCACTCTGTAGACATGAAGATTTTTCTGTGGCTTTTATAAAAAGAATATAATTAATTTTACTAAAAAATACTTGAATATTATCAGGCTAATAATAATTTTTGTTGTTCCTTTTGCTTGCCTCCTTGTTCATATTCAGATAGACCAGATCAAGCAAAGTGCTGAATGCCTTCAGCTGCCCCTGAGGTCAATAGGAGTCAAGGACACTCAATAGAACAGAGGTGTTCAGTACCTCCAAGTCATGTAAAGCATTAATGTATTTGTCACAATCCTTAAATCACCACTAAAGCTCATATTTTTTTTTTAATTCTGAAAGAGCAATTTTTTCAGCGCTTTCATTTTTTTCCTTGTTTTTTATTATTATCTTACTCTATTGTTTGCTTTCAATTCTTTTGGAAATTGTTTACTAGGACTGGAGATTTTGTGTTTGAGTTTTTCCTAGAAAGCATGTTCGATCTCATTTTCTCATGAAAAATAAAATCATTGTTAAAAAAAGAAAAAAAAATTGAAAAAAAAGAAAGAAAGAAAGAAAGAAAGAAAGAAAAAAAAAAAAAGAAAGAATGGGGGGGGGAGAAAAAAAAAGAGAAAAAAAAATAAAAAAAAGAAAAAAGTAAATTTTCCAGAGATCTGAGTTCCAGTGTGAGAATCAGTTCAAGGTGAAATCTGCTTGGTTTTCTCAGTGTAGCCTCCAGTACAGAGATGCACATCACAAAAAGTAACACAGAATTTTCTGTAATCAAAAGCTTTTGCCAATCTTAAAGGCCCAACTTTTTAATACACCTGGAGTCTCAATAGTAATCATACTCTAGAGTGGTTATCCTTTCAGCTTAGGGTTAAAACGCTTTGACAGAGCACCACAGGGAAGCTTGGATTGCCCTTACCTACATTGTACCTAGCCTTGGGATAGATAAATACAGTCTCATTCTCTAATGCTACTGACTGCCTCCAGGAACACTAAATTTTAAGAGAGGAAAACATGAATCCTGTATTTCAAGAGAGGTGGAACTAAGCCATTGTTCACTCCCCTTAAAAAGGATATTCAGTGGCCAGTTCAGATTGCCCTAGGGACACCTAAAGCTGCATTAAGTACTTGTGAAAGTGAAAATCCACTGGGAACCCAATTCCAGTGTTTAAACCTCAGCATGAGAAGTGGAGTTCCTAGCAGGGTTCACTTTTATATGTCTCTATAACCAGGTTCAAAACTTACTGTACATGCAGTAAGGATCTGCTATTCCAACTAACCTACAGAAACACTGTGAAGAGACGGCTCCTTAGAAAATCACTAACATGAAGAGAAAAAAGCAAACATCTATTTAACTACATCATGACAAAAGAAGGAGCAACAATGGCTATTTGAGAACTGACAGATATCTTTTACTAAGTTATGCACCTTATGCTTGGTTAAGAATAATTTTTAACACTGATTTATGCTTTAATTGAGGAAAGACAAAAAACCTAGGCTTATTCCCGAGCTGTGTAATAAATAGAGCTGATGAGAGAAAAAAATCTCTTCCATTTCATAAGAACTGGAGGATTTCCAATGTTTGATTTTATTTCACCTTGGACACTCCAGAGGGGCTATGGTTTTAAAACGCTGTACATTCAGAATGACCAGCAGCTGAAAATTATCACCTTAGCTAAAAAAATAAAATAAATAAACAATACTACTCATTCATGGGTTACGGGACCACTGATGTCTGTGCGTTTGGATTTAACACTGGCAGCTTCAAGACCTGTTAACATTTCAATCTCTATTTTGTGAATTACAGTAAATGTAGGTGCTGAAGGTCCAGCTTTGTCAAAGTATATCTCACAGATATAGGTCCATTTACCTCATTGCTATACTGTGAAACCCATGAGGGGAATTGCTGTTACTGAGACGGGAAAGCAGACCTGAACATTGCCAGATATCATTTTATTATTTGAAACTGTCTCTCACCAACTCTCTACTTCAGCCAAATATAGAACCTATGTTTAAACATTTTTCCTTCTGGATTTTTTTGGCAGTTTCTTTAAAAAAATTGCATTGAAACAGCAAATTTTTTGCTTTTAACGCATAGATGTTACTAATTTGCAGACCTGTATTTTTTGCCCAAACTTAGTCTTTTGTCCTAACTCTTCTGCTCGAGCATAAACTGAATATTAAAAGATATTTGATAATTCCATCAGAATCCTGTTGCTTTCTCTCTTTTGGTGACTCTGTACAAGGTCACGACTTTGCCTGCCCCTCATGCTCATAATCCAGCCACATTCACCAATTCCATTTGCTTTAGATTTTTTTTCCTACTATATGTTTTCAGATTAACCTTTAAAATATTAATTCTTATCTCCCCCAGCCCCCTCCAAAACCAAAACCACAAAACACACACATGAACTCCCAACATCAACAACAAAAACAACCTTAACCATTTTTTTTTTTTTTTTTCTCTCAAAACCCAATGAACACAGTCTTGTCTGGCTTTTAAGCAAAGATTCTGGATGACAACAATATCAACCCCCTCTTCTACATCTCAATTAAATATTAGCTTTTATTGGTCTCAAAATTCTTTCTCTGAACTACCCTTTTCCTACCTGACTTCTATTCCATAGTGAGAGATTGACTTCTATGTCCCATTATTCACCCACGTTACTTATTGCCTATTTGTTACATTTTCTGCTATCTACTCTTCCACCTATTCCTGCTTCCTTCCCCTAGCCATGAGTAAATGCCTTTAAAGTGCATTTGAAAGTTGTATTTTAAAATTTTCAGCAATACAAACAGAAATGTTGACAACAGGCTACAAGTACCCTAAAGTCATAGTCTGCTGACAAACTCTGTTACCCACCCCTCCTTCTATTATTCTTATCTGCTATGTTTTTTTATAAAACCCTTGAGTGAAGTGGATGGCATTGTTTTTCTGTACGTTTATAAAGTACTCAGCAAAATAGTGTCCTGGTCTATGACCTCGGCTGCCAGGGACTGTGGTAATGCAAATAATATATATAAGTGGAGCACATGCTCCTTGGGCACAGACCACATGTGAGGTAAATAGGATTACATCCTGCAGGTTAAAACTAGCCTACTATGGTAATACAAAAATGTATACCGGCCACATGACCCAAGGGGATCTTCTTGACTGCCTCTTGATAACTCAGGCTGCAGAGCGGTTGTCTGACCAAAGGAGAACTAAGCCGCTCTTGAATTTCACACCTTAAAACATCAATGCTACTGAGGCAGGAGAAATTTCCCGTTAAATGATTCACAGACTTAATCCCTTTGATATTCGATTGGCTGACCACAACTTAGCACAGCATGCTGCTGGAGTACATCTTTAGCTCTGACTCACGGAAAGATCTCATTCCCACTGGAATTCTGATGCAGAGACTGGGATTAAAACCAGATCACACAGGGATGGGGGGAAGGTACAAGACTGCAACTGGCAAGATCTGGTTTATTAACTACCATCTCTGCCATATTTTAGAATTTTTTCTTTATCTTAGTCTTGGAAAACCTATTTAATTCCTTAAAGTTTTAATTCTTCATCTGTGAGCCCTCTCAATGAGCCTTTACTGTTTGTCAAACTGTGAGCTATTCAAAAAGTAGGAGCTACAGACATCTTAATACTTTCCTACACAAATATCAAAATGTGTACGTTAAGGATATAAGCAGAGCTGAGAAAAAGGAATTTAATTCTTTTAAATACAAAAAAACAATTTAAGGGGATCTGAAATGTTTCAAGGAAGGAAGGAAGGAAGGAAGGAAGGAAGGAAGGAAGGAAGAAAGAAAGAAAGAAAGAAAAGAAAGAAAGAAAGGAAGAAAGAAAAGAAAGAAAGAAAGAAAGAAAGAAAGAAAGAAAGAAAGAAAGAAAGAAAGAAAGAAAGAAAGAAAGAAAGAAAGAAAGAAAATAAAATAAAGTAAAATAAAATAAAATAAAGAAAAAATACCAAGAAAGTGAAGAATAAACCCCCAAAGACTCAATATAGCATTTCCAGTGTATCTGTAGGCACTTTCAACACTGTCTACAGTGAGAAAGACAAGTTTTCCTGATGTATTGCTAAGGAATATGAAATTAATTCTACAAAACCAAATTCTACCAAAAAACCCAAACCAAACCAAACCAAACCAACAAACAAACAAACAAACAAAAACAAACAAAAACACCCTTAGAGGAAATACTCCAAATTTTCTTCCTTTTTTAACACTTTCATTATTCCTGCTTCAGCTTCCAACAAAATCAAAGTTATTTTACTGGCCACCATTAAATTGCTACAGCAACAAATCCAGACACTTAAAAATCACCTCTGAAAACATGGATGAACTCCCCAAACTTTCCTGTGATGACAAACAAACCAATCTGACTGTCAACAGAGAAAGCCAAAGAAATCTGCCACTAGATAAGAACAAGGAATTCTATCATGTTTCACACTGTCTACACTGTTAAATCCTTGTCAGAGCCTTTTCCTGACACTGACATTGTCAAACACAAAGTCCCAGATATGGTGCCACTCAGCCCAGACCCTGGTGCTCCCAGGCACAAAGTGTACAGTACAGACAATGTGGTGAGGGAGCTTCTTCTAGCTGCATTGCAATTGCCAGGATCTCTTCCCATCCTTGGGAAGTATGAGCTTACAGGGCTTCCAGCAAGCTGAGACTGATGCAACCAGGAGGGAGGGGAAGAGTCCTTGTACAATTGGCCTCTGATCTCACAAAGTAAGTAGCAATTAACTGCACAACCTTCCAGACAAGGCAGAAACCCAAATACAAGTGCATGCCTTGGGAAGCAGCCAGCAGGCAGTTCACATGAGTGATAGTGTTGCTTGCCTTGTCCTAGAGCGCTCAGCTGGGAGGTCATACTCTGGGTAGCTCCTTCACCATGGAGACTAGGGTCCCATGATACTGCAAGGGAATAGGCGCTTTTCTTGGCACCACTAATAGCTTCCTATCAACTGATAATTCTGCTGGCTTTTTGGTGGTTCAGGGCTTTTTTTCCTCCTCCTTTCCACGTCCTCAGTGTGTTTCACTGACCCCAAGTACTCAGCTAAGGGGCACTGGTGCCTCCCACTGGACTGGTAGGTGTCTGACTAGGGGTAGCAAGATCCAAATGTGTGCAAGAGTTGATAGGAGTCAATGCTTCCTGCTTCTCAAATACACAGTCGAAACTGAGGCACATGAGTGAACAAGTACAGCTCATTTTCCAGGCTCAAAGGTACAGTCTCTTTTCCAAGTAATGCATTCAAAGTTCATATAGCTACTGTTAACACAATGGAACAGTTTAAAAACCCTGACTGAGTAAATATCTGTGCCTGTGTAATTAATCATTTTATCTACAATGTGACAAGCAATGAACAGATCCACAATGGGCTTTCTTTAATACCATTTCTGTCAGAGATACCACAAATTTTGCCATCACTGAGGAATATTCCTGAAATCCTGTCACATTGTATCTTACAGCCCATATTATTTTTAACATTAATATTAGGACAGTAGACCAGTTTTTGTCATTCCTCATCTAAAGGCACCAAAGATAATTATTAAAATGTATCTGTGTCTGGAGATAAAAATCTTATATTGCACAACCTTGTGATGGGCTATATAAACTTCCCATAAATATTACACTGTTCCCCCTTTGTGTATAGATAAAGGTATTTTTCAAACCATATTGGTTTTAGATGGTTAAAGAAAGACGAAGAGACAGTATCACCCAGGCAGTGGCAATGGAAATGGAAGTCTGCCTCTGTTTTACACTCATTTGAGTTGATATCAGCAGCTTTGATCGTTTCATTCCAAGGAAAGCATACCCACATTTTACATTCTGCCATTTGTGTTACTGCTGAGCAGAGAAACAGCCAGGGGAGACAAGCACCTGAATCTCTGTCTCTTGCAGGTCTTAACTAAGCTTCTCCTGCTATCTTACCTTTCTAATGGTAAATGTACAAAAAAACCCTGCTTTCATGATAAACCAAGCATGTTCACAAAAACACAGAATCCAGAATTGGTAAAGTTAGAAGAGATCACAGTGGGTCATCTGGTCCAACCTCCCTGCTCAAGCAGGATCATCCTAGAGCACAGGACACAGGATTGTGTCCAGATGGTTCTTGAATATCTCCACTGAGAGAAACCCACAACCTCTCTGGGCAATCTGTTCCAGTGCTCAGTCACCTGTACAGTAAAAGTTCTTCCTCACATTCAGGTGGAACTTCCTTTACATCACTTTCTGCCCCTTGCCTCGTCTTACTGCTCAGCACCACCGAGAAATGCCTGATGCCATCCATTTGTCATACTTCATTTGGGTATTTATAGATATCAATGAGCTTAGCTTAACTTCCTTAGCTTAACTGACTCTCAGCTTAAGTTCCTCAGCCTGTCCTCGTGATGGAGGTGCTCCAGTCTCCCCAATTCACCCATTCTCCTCTGAATGAATGAATCTCTCTAGGAGCCTCATGTCTCCCTTGTGCTGAGGAGCCCAGAACATAGCTTCCTTGGCCTTGTGACTGCTTCAGCCTTATTAAGCAAACTCATCCTGCCTCAATTCATCTACATAAGTCACACACCATAATTTTGAATGTCTGAAGACATAGATGCTGACCCACTATCTTGCCATTAATTGTGGAATTGTGCAGAATGGTGCAAAATCACCAAACAGTCAAACAAATGATATTAAATTAAGTGAGCTGGTTGAAAGGAAAATAAATCCAAATACAGTAATAAAGGACAAGATAAGGGCAAGGACAAACAAAAAGTTTTAGAAATACTGTTATGGTCATTTATTTAGATGTCAAGAAGCGTCTGAAAAGGATGCCACTTGTGGTGATATACACAAGGACCACGAAAACCCAGAGGACAGATTTGAATGCTCTGATAGACATTGTAATGAAAGAAAGCTCAAAAGCATGTACAGAGAAATTAAGTAATAAAGCTGGTGAAAAGAAGAAGCTGTGGAGAGGGCATAATTTCAGCTCTATTGCTACTGCCTAGATGATAGAGGAAAATTGAAAACAAACAAAAACAACCTGAAAAAACAAGAATTATTTAAGACTGAATAGCAGATGTCTGTGAATGAGTGAGAGACATCAAACAGTATCACAACTGTAGTCTTTTTTTGTGTTGTACAGAACTGACATCAAATGGACCTTATTTAGAATGCATCAGCTGACAAAGAGTGCTCCTGCTTTCTTTTCCCTGCTTTTTCAAGTAGCTCAGTCTGAACTGTGTGATTAAAGTTTGATTAAAAATATATACTGATATATATAAAAATATATTCCAGTAGTCTGGTAGTTCTTGGTCACAGATATACAATGATTGGTTTGTTGCAATACATCTATAGCTACCAGAAGTGTAAGTTGAATTCTTGCAAAGGTGCACTCACTTATAACTCTGGACTTTCCAAGAAATATGTTCTTTATGAAGAGTCAATAATATCCTCCATTGTTTTCAGAAACCAAGGTTTTCCTCCAGCCAATGGAAGATACTTCTCACTGTTAAGCTGTGAAGATTCAATGCAGGACAGCCAGTGGCAATTCCTCATCCATGGGATACACTAAAGCAGCATTACCAATAGTGAATGATGTGCTCTATCAACAGGTCTCAAAAGGAGACTATAGTATCTCTTTTCACTGAGGAAAGATGTAGGTATTATGTATTTAAACTTTGCATTTTGTGCCCCTGTTCCAAATATGGACTTGCACAGCTATATCAGATAAATCAAAAAATCTGCATTTCATTCATATGATAAGACTTGGAAAATGTGTTGCTAGTCACCTAAAAAGACAAGTTTATGTACAATATCTTGAAAAACTGTTTGACAACAGAAGGTCGGATGTGACATATATTTGACATCCTAAAACCTCAAACTAGTAAAACTTTGAGGTCAAGCAAAGGTAAAATCAGAATAACCCTCTTCAGATTTTTATCGTGTATGATAGAACCACAAATAAACTTTAAGTTTCCCCAGCTTCTAACATGTCTGAACTAGAGTGAAAGCTAAAGAGAAAGCTTATCTATTGATTTTCACATGTAAGCTAAATGGTAAAATAACCTTGACTCATTAAAGATGTCAGTAGGTGATTTGGATATCTTTGCCATTTGAAAGTAACATATGGATAATTTACTCAAGTTGAGTTATTCTTAAGTAATTGCAGTGCTGCACAGCTTCAGATTTTTCACCTTTGTGATTACCAAAAATACTTTAGCATTCATCACAATATTCAACATTGGAAAGAAAAGCTAGTCTATTTATTGAATCTATACAAAGAGTAATATTTCTTTTTACACTTATAAGTTTTACGGTGGCTTGCTTATTGAGATTTTGCCAGTGCACACACACACAAAAGTGTTATAAATAGTAATATGATTAAAAATTGCAAATTATTTTGCAAATAATAGGTCCATTGTAAAACATCCTGAATGCCTTATGAAACAGTGTCAGTGCTTGCCCTGTGTTGTATAAATATTACCTATCTAGCCTGTCACCTCTAGTCTGTGAGACAACCAAGATTTTATTTCTAATTGGTTTTTTTATTACTATCAAATAAAAAAGCTCTGTTCATAAAAAATTATTAGGGCTGTTTCACCAGAAATCTTGTGGTCTGGGATTGCACCTTTTCCTAGGTAAAGCTGCCATCTCTTTTCTTACTGAGAAAGAATTACTCCACACTTGGCAGAATTATTTCAGCTATGTTTCTTGATCTGCTTGGCTTCTAAATGGATACAAGAGTAAGCCAAAGATGAAAAAATTACTCAGACTGTATGGGATAATGAAAAAGTAAGTGTTGTGCTAAAGAAGGTTCCCTTATTGGAAAAAATATGTGTTCAGACATACTTCAGATGTCACCCTGATATTCATACTCTACGTAAGTAAACTTTGTAGTTATTTACAACTTTCAATGGATAAAAATAGGTCTTCCTTATCCTAAGGCTTTAGGGCAGCTTATTCACCTAAGTAGATAATCTGTGATGCCCTAAGTATGAATATGATACCGAGAGTGCATGGGCCTGTGTAACAGGATTTTTAAAATCACAAGCAGAGTATAATGCTTATGCAATATTATCTTTATATCTAGAATATTTGTAACTTCTACATGTGAAATTTCAAGTTTTATACAACACCACTGGAGAGAATTGGATGGGTGGAATAGACAAAGTCTTTCTGAGATCCTCAATCTCAATAAGGCTTTCTAGCTTTTTTAGATAGAGCCAGTTCTTGTCATGCCTCTCCTGAGATGGTAATTTTAAATGGTGTGTCACAAGTACAGCTGAGATATTTGAACCTGAGCATGCTTCAAAATCAGAGTGCTGTTAACTTGTATGCAGATGCTTTGCAGTTTCTTCAGATTTTCTCTTGCATTTTTGTATCAGAAACACAACATGTGAACTGGTAATAGATTTCAAAACAATCAAATGTAAATTAATTAATCTTGGTTCTAAAATCCCTAGAAGTCTGTACGCAGAATTTGGCTAAGAAAGGTGGCAGCGCCTAGAAAAGGAGGAAAAGGGTGAAGGAGGTTGGGTGAGTGTTCCTTAGGGTTCTAAAATTATAAAAGAAATTTGCATTTCTGGGGAAATATATGATTAGAGAGTTTGGATTAGGAAGACATTGGTGAAACTGCAGGAATGTATAAAGTAGAATTTGTGTCTGTGCTCCTGCCTGTGTTTGAGTTATTGGGAGCACTACACATCTAGAAAGGAAGATTTGCTGCAACTCGTGGTGCTTCTAATTAAGTCAGACTGTGGTTACAGACCTGTGTCCAGAACTGTTTTCCTTTGCTTGAATTAGGTTGGATCTTTCCTAGGAACAACTCTCTATTAAGTTATCATTTTGCTAAGGAGTACTCAGTGGGAGTTTTAAGATTCCTCTCCAAATACAAAAGGGAATACTTGGCCAAGAATCCAGCACTGGTCTGAGTCAGTAAACAGCTCTGCAGGGGGTTTTTTGGCCCCCAAAGTATCACATCAAGGACAGTACACAAAAAGAAAAGTCAACCTGTCTGAAAAGGAAAACAATGAAAATAGCTTTATTTGGTAAAAATAAAAAAACCTTCAAGGTTTGTTTTCTCATGAATTTCTACTGAAGAAAAGCATAAGGTAGTGTCTGTAGCCCAAGTTAGGAGAAAAGTTGACTGAATATTGACAGACACCACAAAAACTGGTTTAAAAGCTTGATGTTTTGAGGAGATATATTGTTCTTAGAACAAACATTATTGCAGAATGATACAAACTACACCAGGGAAATCAGCTAGAAGGGCGAGCGCTCTCTGAATATGTGGCAGCTTTGAAGAAGTTGGCAGGAGTGTATCTTTTTGGGACAGTCATTGATCAGGCATTGTGGGACAGGAATGTTTATGACATGTGAAACTGTCATCTGTAAAAGCTTGCAACCTGTGCACAGACACCCATACAAACACAAGTACTTTAGCATTTGGAGCTTAGAAAAGAATAGTCATATAAAATTTTATTGTAACAGTAGGGATTATATTTTTGAAGTGATAAACAAAGTACACAGATATTTTGGAAGAAAGCCTTTTTTTTTTTTTTCCCCCCAGGTATCCATCTGAAAAAAGTGAGGGAGTAGCCCCCAAATCAAACTGTAGATGGAAGACGTATTTATACTTTAAAACAATGCCATGAGATAGAAGTTTGCTGAAAAAAACTGCCTTCAGCAGAGATGGTTATGAAGTTGTTGGTCTTCCTTCCTATGGATACATTCTCCCTGGGAACATGACCACAGAAAAACTGGTGAGGAACAGAGGGCATTTTGTAAGAGGGACAGCAGGGTGATACGTAAGCAGAAGGGTACTCCTCTCTGTTTGGCAGGATGTAGTTTAAAAGGAAGAATGGATGAATATTTGAATATTAAACTGATATTAAGTGTTCTATGAATTAAATATAATTGTTTAGCATGATTTTGCTACTAACACAGAATAGCTCACCACCAAGAAGAAATTATTTAGTCAGAGTCCACAAAATTGTCCTTTTGATCTCAAGTAGAAGGCTCCCGAAGTCAGAGACTGCTGCTGATATAGAACATGCATGCCCTTGGTATCCTACATATGATAAATCCAAACTCAGAGTTATTATTACTGAGTATTTGTTAACAAGAGAGGATAAAAATGCATAAGAAGAAACATGAAGTGGGTTATATAAACATTTCATTTGAATAGACAATTAAAGCTAAGCATCAAACCAATTTTGCAAGGATTGAATGTAGCAGACACAATACACAATTACATAAATATTCATTTGGGCAGACATTACTTAGAATCACAAAACCTTGTATATTTATGGATTTAAGTTGGGCCTCCTACAAAGTTTTGATGCTGTTAGAGGTGGGCATCTGACAAAATACCTGTCTGAACCTGGAAGCAGCATCAAGGGTTTCATAAGCATTAACCTACAGGAAAAATGGTTTCTTTTAAATGTAATTTCGTTCAGCTACTTTTGAAACTATCTGAGTTTCTAACTACAATAAAGAGAATTTTTCACCAAAGATGGTTAAGAAAGTATCAGGCACCTGAAGGCAAAACTCCAACTGCAAGGAGCAGGGAGTTGGGTTCAATGATCCTTAAGGGGCCCTTCCAACTCAAGACATTCTATGATAATATGATTTTTTTTTTAATATAAATAAAGTGAATTTTTAACTTTAAAATTTTCAGAAATCAAATACAGCAGTATTGGTGACTGCTGTAACTACTGTTACATTAAAGCAGCCTTTTTTCCCAAATTTGCAAGTATTAACAAGTAGAAGTTTCTCAATGATATCCTGATATATATCAATGAAATTAGAATTTAAGAAAAAAATGTTGTATTGGATTTCTTGGCCGTAAGCTGCTATATACATGGCAATAGAACAAATAACAGTATATGATGGAAGGAAAAATGGGAAAGAAAATGAAAGTGAGAAAAGCTGTAAGTTAAAATCTCTAGGAGAGCTAAAGGAAAGCCAAGGGGTATTTCAGTGCAACATCAATTTCCCATAGAATTAAAAATAATAATGCCTTAAAAATCTTATTAGTAACATCTACATGTTCACTGCCAGGTTTGTTTGATCACATACTGATGTATGAAGAGAAGAATATTCAACAGATATTTCAGTTATTTATTTGAAACAAAACAGAGAGATGTACCTGTCCCAAGTAATGCTGTTGTATTGAAACTTTACCCTCTGTGGCAAAGGTTTTTAACATTTTTAAATTAACTTCCCAAGTTATCTCACACTCAGGAACTACCCGGAATAGCTCTAAACCATAAATGTTAATTATAAAATGGAAAACAGGGCAAATTCCAAGGGACTTGAAGACTGTAAGTGATTTCCAAATATTTCAAATAGTTCAGAAGTTTAACCAGAGTTACTAATGGGACAGAATGGTGCTAAATTTTACTATAAAACCATTATTCACAAAGTAGCTAGAAATTTAATTATAACAGGCAAAAGTATACTCAATGTCAAATTATTCTCCAAAAGACAGGAATTGTCATCAAGTTATATGGAGTTTTTTGTTTAAACCTTTCAATAAGATTAAAGACTGTAGTTATAGAAACATTCTGCAGGTAAAAGGGACTTCTTCCAACCAACTGACTTATTACTAAAATATATTATGATTAATAATAGGTTGTGATTTATAGGCCATACAATTTTGACTTGTAGACAGATGACAGAAACTAGCTGGTTTTGCTGGAAAACAATAAAGTGACTTTTCCAGTCAGACCCAGAATTTCAAAACTGGATCTAGTGTTAGCTAGCCTCTTAATCAAAAATGCAGGTGTCAGAGTCACATCTTTCAGATGACACAGATGTTGGTACGGTAGCAAATGATGAGCACATCTCACTTTCACAGAGTGATTTGACTGGCTTGTTAAAATGGGTAGGGCTTGTACTTTTCAATATAGCACTATAAAAATAATATATTGGAGAGTGAAAAAAATAAAGGACTCTGGTTAGCAAATTGGATAATTCTGGACAGCAGTAACTCAGAGTTGAAATGCAATATTGAGTCAGTCAGAGACAACTGCTGATCCTGCTCTTTCTGCAGGACCTGCCTCCATGGCTCACACTTTCTTTCGTTATGAAAACAACACCAAGTAGCAGTATTGAACTCAATTTCACTTTGTACATAGCACATAAAAAGGTTGAGTAGGATATATATTCATCCATACTTCAGCAAGGACATAGAAAACCAGAAAGAGAGAACGATTAAGAGAATCTAAAAACTGCTTTGGGGAAAGAAATGACAGGTTTTGGGATCCCAGGGTTTAAGGCTCCTCAGTTACTTATTTTGTAAATTAAATTGAGTGGAGCAATCCAACACCAAAATACATGCTAGATTTACCTTTGTAGTCTTGAAGGCAAGAACATACATCCTCTTCAGAAATGTGCACCTGTGAGTACATTCAAGATAGGACTACAGCTGACTGACTCTGTGACAGGTGCCTCTCTGCAATGGCTCTGGATTCTGTAGGACCTGTAATAAGGACCTTATTAAATAAGTTATTAGACCAGTTATAATCCAGGACCTGTAATAAGGACCTTATTAAATAAGTTATTAGATGGGCAACTCAAAAACAAGATGGTAATTTTACCCAGACCTACCCTTGTCTTTCAGCAAGGCAAGGGTAAGGCATGAAGGCTTTCACTCTCCCCAAAGGCACATCTGGACTGTTGCTGTCTTCCTACTACATCTGATTTTTCAACAGCCCCTTCCAGGAATTTCTGACTAAGCATTAGGTTCCTTTTCACACGTCTGGCTAATCAAACTTACAGACAGAGCTCCCTGTAAATTTTAACTCATCATTCTCAGTGCAGAATTCTCAGGCTTCCAGCCCCATATGTCTCACATAGCTGCCAGCTTCCACAGGCCCATGCAATTTTGCTTTATATGTAATGTTAGATCTCCAGGCTCAGTGAAGGATTTCTTGTGTAACAATGTGGATTATGAACTGCATAAATGATTTCTTTCATGACAGTGGTGTTTCCTGATAAAATTCTGTCCCTTTTCATCCTTACCCTATTTCTCTGTTTCACTACCTCGCTGTCTGCCTTCAGCTGCTCCCTTGGAAAATGGATATCCTGGAATCACACAGCAGTTCTAATTGTGTTTCAAGAAAAGTACAGGTTGGTGGACTGCAGTAAAATGTTGTGATATCTTGACTATACTGAGGGGTTGATCTCAGGAGTTATAATGTACCTATTAACTGAGAATGGCTTGGGTTGTGGTGCAGAGATGTCATGATGCTAGTCAGAATTCAGGTGTTAATATTTGTGGGGTGGAGGGACCTTATTAACACCTTAGCGGATTTTGTCTTTGTTTTTGTCTTGGAACTTCACTTGATAGCAACACGTATGTGTTATAATTATTATCCCATGTCTTTCAAAACACATTCTCACTCTAATGGTGATTTTGTAATGGTGTGAAACATATGAATGCACTCATATATAAATGTATTTTGCAGTTAAAATTACCTTTTCTTGAATTTGGAGGAAGATATTATTTGGAGATGAGAAGCATTCCATATTGATCTACCTCTGCTTTCTCTTCTGCAAAGCTTCATGTCTGTCTGACTCTATTTGCTGGAAAAGAGGTTGAAAATTTGGCAGTGCTTCTTTGTGAATCAAAATGTTAGTATTTATACCTTTTGAAAAATCACTTTTTTCTGAATAAATAAAAAGCTACATTGTATAATATAACTTTTAATTTGATGACAAACCAAGCTCAAATACTGAATCCTTTTGGTTTGATTTGGGTTTTATTACATCATGCTGCTTTAAATTTCATAGTTTACTTGGTTAGCGCTCCGGCCTACTTGAGAAATTTTAGTACCCTGGCTTTCTTTCTATTTCTGCTTTATTTTCCACTAAAATATCACATGCTTTGAAAATTAATTTGGAGGAAAAATAGCATTTGTTACAGTAATATGTTTCATCATTGTATAGGATATCCTCTGTATCAATCCGTCTATTCAGGGTGGTACTGCAATTAATGCAATCACTCTGTAACCTGGCATTTCATAGCAATAATGCTGGCCTCTATGTAGCCTGTCTCCTTTTTTCTATTGTATAAAAATTTTCACTATGGATCTCAGCATGGCTTCAAAAATGCGTCTGTCTTATTCTTTATTTTATCACACAACCTTGAAATAAGAAGTTAATTTCTATCACAAACTTGACCTTTAATGCTGTTGAGCCTTATCTGTTCTCATACTTTTTCTTTAACCTTCTAAGATACAAAAGACATCTTAAACCCATACAGAGCGTTAAATCCTAAATATTTTCTAAGCAGCTATGATCTACTTGCCACATTAGAGCTGTAAATTAAGGTCTCATGTGTTGCAGGAACCAGCCTTCCATATCACAGTTTTCTTCCCTGAATGAGGCAAGAGTCAGTCAGTAAATATATGTGGTCAACCTCAGATTTGCCTCACTGGGAGTTCACATGTATTTTTAACTGCCTTCAATTGTTAATGTATTCCTCAAATGAGATGCATCACCTTGAAGAATGACTTTTTGCCCTCTGGGAATACGCCAAACAAGTATTTCATTCACTATGATAATCAGTTCTACCTCCAGCAACATATGAAACCCAAATTTAATAGGCACTAGTGATTAGGTTTTAAGACACAGAGTCATCACTGTCCACTGTTAACAATAATAATAATATGGGGAAAAAAAAAAAAAAAAAAAAAAAAAAAAAAAAAAAGAGGAGGAAAAAAATGTGCTGTATTTGCTTTTAGGAATCCTTAATAAAAACAATCTAACTATCAAAATCTTATATATACTTAGTAAATATAATGTGTCTTGGCATTGAACAACAAAAAAATGAAGGCAGCAATTTTTATTAATTTAGACATTTTCTTGAGCATAAATAAAAGCTATTGCTTAAGTTGTATAACCCTGGAAGCCAGAAAAACAAAAACAAAAACAAAAAAAAAAAAAGGAAGGAAGGACTGCATATCATATCATTTAAAAGCTTGTAATTATAAAATTTATAATGAAAGAAAGAATGTGGGAGAGAAGATGAGAAAATTGAGCTCCCTGAAGAGTTTTCAGTGTTAAAATTACCCAAGATCTTCCTGAACTTAAACTTTTATAGAAAGCAGAAAGGATAGTTATATGGTATTATGGAAAATAAAAAATCAGCCTTTAAATCAGCCGCTTAGGTTGTGGACAGTAAATGATACAGTGGTTCCACTTTCTTGGAACTGAGAAGCAGAAGAAAATGAAGAAAGATGCCAGTGACAGGGTGAGGATGATGAAAGCAGACTAGCATTATGAATGATATGTTAAGTGATTGGCTCAGAAGGAATCATGGGATTGCTGCCTTTTGCAGATGCTGATTTTCATCTATATTGTTTGCCTCTGTCTCAGAAAGGCCTAACATATGCAGAATGTGAGTGCATGCGCATGAGCAATATAGAACAAATGCAGATATATATTTATATGATGTTATATATTCTTATATGTTCAGAAGCCACCTTGCCCCTTTTAATATCCTTACACCTGATCCATTTAGCTAATCAGGATAGCTTACTTCGACATAAACCAATAAACTGTATCTTACATGAATTAATATCCTCCTGCTTTCTTTATTCATGGAAGTAAAACATTGGTTTTTTTATTTGTCTACCTCACTGAAAGGGAAAATATTTTGGTGGGTTTTTTTCTTTTGTTTGGTTGGGGTTTTTTTTACTAATTACTAATTTTGAAGGGTACCTTCTGATCTGCTAAAGTGCATAAATACAAGAAAGAGTATTTTTACTTAATAAAAACATGTTGTCTGATAGGAAGACATACTGAGGTCCTGTTACATTTTCTTTGATGTGCTTTAAGATGCATACCGTGCATTCTCTGCTTTCAAACTAACAGGCATCACCAGTATCATTCAGTCTGCTGGCTTCATTGTGTGGACAAACAGAAAGATAAAATGATGCTTAACACTGATGAGCTATATCAGAAACATGTGCATGCAATTAAATGTAATACTAATTTTGAAGGGTCGTTTTAGTAAGATTACCTTCAGCAACATTTTTGGCATCATAAACAATCCCTAACTTCAAGCTTCCTCTCTGAATATTAACTCTTTAGTGTCTCATTCTTCTTTTTTTTTTTTTTTTTTTTTTTTGCCATGTATTCTTTGAATATTCTTGCTTTGCAATTGAAACAATATGAATTTTAAAGAGTCTGGGGCGGGGTGGTGGGGTGGGGTGTCACACACTAGTGACACACTAAATTATTTTTCTGTAAGATTCTGAAGTGAGAAAAAAAGTCAAATCTTCCTATTTTATCAAATATATTGCTTTTTGAGCTGTGCAATTTAGGTACCAAATCATTTGTTTCAAAAGCACCTAGCACCTTAAGAGATGTACACAAGGTGTGCAGATATCTAGATGCTACTAAGGATGTAGTCATTTTAATCTGAATACCTTGTTAGGTATTATTCATTTTATCAATGCTGATGATGGCCCTAATATTTAGGATATTACAATTTCTGGCAAAAAAAAAAAAAAAAAATGCCAGAGAACTATTCAGTTTAAAGTTTCTTAGCTTAAGATTCTATTCTACATCAGGTCAGTGGCATTTATGTAACTAATTTCTTTCTGCAATCCTATCACTTCACTGAATATTTACCAATTGCTTGTGGGGAAAAATAATGAATTCCTTTTTTCAGAGCAATAAATATTGATAATTAAACTAATGAAGTATTATTATTTTTTTTCCAGTCTGGACATAGAATTGACCCAGGTGCTCATTATTAAAACTTTTTAATATATTTTTGCAGAATGAGAAAATGAACATCAGTGAACCAATATAATTAGCATGCCTTCTAAATAGATGATATAGTTATATACTTGTTAGTATTAGGAGATCCTACAAATTTCATTTATCAAGATACAGCCCAGCAGGCATTTTCTAGTGAAAAGGGCGCCTGTGAATCCCCAGTATACCACTCAGATCACCCCCTGAGGGGAAACGCAACTTGCATTCAAATCAAACGTTTTCCTATCAAATGCTCCACTAATGGCTTTCCTATGAGACCCAAGCCTCTCAGTCACCTACTACCTATTTAGACATGTCAAAACAGAATTCGTTGTTTATTTGTATTTCATTGAAGTGAGTCTGTTTTCTCATATTGAATTTGTATCCAAACCCCAGGTTGTCAATACTACTTAGTTAGATCTGCTGTTTGTTGTGTTTTTCTCTGCATGCGATCCAGGGGAAAAATTAGTGTCACTCATGCCAGTTTCAACCCTCCAATAAATCCTTAAGCAGTGTATTAAATAATTTTATAAAGTAACTAGCATATATATTGAGGGATCTTGGAAAGAGTTCTTACATTGAAAGCTGTTTTATCAGATGAAGTGCTGGCTTTTCTATTCTAAAATTCACCTAGAAAAAAGCTAGAAAAGTAACTATTGTAAAGAAAAAAATGAGGGGGGGAAGCCATTGTTTTCAGTATTTTTCTAAATTACAGTAAGTTTAATTGCCTCACCTCAATATAATTCAACTAGTCAGTAGACATACGTGACTGCAGCAATTTTTCTGAAAATTATTTAAATTAATTCTGTTAGCAGACTCTAAGTTAGTTTACTTGTGCTTAAGCCTAAATCTGTGCATTAAACATTCCATAAAAACAAGAACTAAGTGTTATGTTTGATATGCACTTCAAAAGCCTAAAAGGCCAAAGAAAGCCCTTCCTTAATTATTGAAGAAGTGTCTGTAAAGGAAACATGAGCAAATAGCATTCATGCTTTCATCCCCAGTAACCTTTTATTGTCCTTTTCTTCAGATGGCCAAGTCAGTATATTTAATAAAGGGAGCAGCAACCATCAAAGAAGGCAGGGGTCTAATAAATGGTCCTGATTAAAGGCCCTGACAGGGTATGAACTTTGCATAAATTTTCCTATGGTGTCAGGCTAGGATCCTGATTGAAAACCCATTAACATAATCACACATTTAGAGGAAATGCTATAATGTATCAAAAACATTTCCCTTAGTGTAATAATTTTAAGGACATTAAAATGCAAATGATAATAAGGAGCTGTGTTTTAGTGATGTTCTGAAAGCCTGATTATTCAAATATTTAGTATGAAATATGGAAGCTCCTTTAACTAATGCATCTACATGATTTCAAAGATTTAATCTATATTTGTACTTGAAAGACTTTTATACCACTACTGAATATTCCCTGTTAATTTAGATTTGCAAAATCCAGCAAAAAAAGAAATAGTTTAAATGATAATGCAAAGAGCTAAGACCTTTTAGTCTGAGGGAAAAAAAAAAAAAAAAAAAAAGGTCTGTGTTGAAACCAGGAAACCAGGACACAAGCCATGCTCTTTCATTAAGTAGTGAATTGTAAAAGTCCATATTTTGGTATTGTTTGGCTTATAAAAATAGTTTGCAGAATTTGAATAATACTTTTCTCTGTTTCTATTAAAATATATGCTTAAAACAGATGGGCCATTCAATCTCAGCAATGATATTCTTTAATGCTAATTTTTAACAATAAAAGAAACACTATCCTCCCACACACAAATAGCCATAATTATGTAAAGAATGACTGCTTCAGACTGATGACTTTCAATATGCTTGAGTCTAGCATACTGGTATAAGAGGCCAGAAAGGTCAACAGTAATTCATAACTGCTATAAAATTGTGTAGCATCCTAGGGCTTCTGGAAGATGCTGACATTATCATGCTTCTTCTGCTGGTTTGTATATGTAAATTTGTGATAGGAAGTGCACTGCTTTGCCATATCGCATGCAGAGCATCAATCAGGCAGTAGAATACATCAGAGTATTTTCATTATGCCTAGTTATTTACTGCATCAGAAGAAATTACCCTGGCAAGCCAAGCGGCCTTCTCTGGATAGCATGATATGACCAACCAGGTTTCAGCTCAGAAGTCTTGTAAACATTACAGGATTAATCTCACAATCACAATCATCAATCTTTCCTAGTCCTGCCTGGGTGCAACTGTGGAGATTGGTAACCAGGCAATGTAGATTTAAATTTAACCCTGAACATCAAGAGCTATATGTCAGATGTGTGCACCATATTACAAACACTATATTTTTACTCCAGCTTTAGTGCAAAATGAGGAAAACATAAAATTTTTGCACTTCAAATTCACATCTAATTTTTCATTCCCATATTTTGATGCATTACAGGGAAATAAGAAATATTCTGAAAAATATATATTTCATAATACCAGAATCTAACGTTAAAACGATGCACTGTGTATGTGTTAGAGACAACTGACACTGCAGTAAAATGTGGAATAGTGATACAGGTTCAGGACCAGGCTTGGGCTCCCTGGCACTGAGCCATTAGAGGTTAGGGCACTGTAGGGGTAATGTACTTAGCCTCTAACAAATGGAGCATTAAATACATCACGCTGACTCATAGGTAGCACTGGCACCAGTTTCAGAAATGACTGCTTGCTTGCCCTCTTGCCAAAGGAGGGAGAGGTTCTGGCAAATCTAGGTGCTCTGTGTAAAAATGAGAAGCTGGGAAATAAGAGCAGCCTATATGAATGTTTCATCATTATATGTTTAACTATGTGCAGTATATAACCTAGCCTACGGAGATAATTCAGAAGATAACATGTATTCTTTTTCTTCTTCTTTTTTTTCTTTTTGAAAGTCACATGAAAATAGCAGTGATAGTGATCATTTTTCAGTAGTCAAGAAACAATAAATATATAATGAGCGGATCATGTATAGAGACTGTGGCAGTTTAATTTGAACTCCGATCTTTATTTTTATTCTTGTGCAAAATACTTTTTTGCTGCCTGCATACTAAACGTTTTTCTCCCTTTCTATCTCTGCATCCTAAACATTTTTCTCCATTTCTATTTCTCTTTCTGTGGTTTTTCTCTCTCACTTTATCTCTTTGTCTTTCTCCCTCTTTCTCACATAGTTGTTCTGTTTTATAGAATGCCTATAAAAATTTTTAATAAGCTTGGGCTTACTTTTATGATTTACAGAAATATTAATTTCCATGGGTTTCTGCCTTTCTCTTTATTTAATCAGAACTGCAGGCACTTTACTGCTGTATATGAATGCATTCCCTCTGTAATAGGTTCCTGTTTAGCAAGAGCTAGCCTCTGCCTACTAAATAATTCCTGTATAATATGCAGCGATCATACTCATTTGGTCTTCAACAATGAAAACTCTGCAACACAGTGCTTAGCTGATGCACAGATGTGAAACCACTGATTTCAGAGATGCTTCCTGATTTATGCCAGCTGAATGTCTCATTTAAACCTTGCTTTCCTTCTACAGATGTGGGGACTGAACAGTTAAATGTGGACAAGATGGGTGTATTGCAGTGCTTACTCCATTATTTCTGTTCACAATCCTCCTCCCCCAAATTGATTTTTTATCTCTTTGACCATTTTTAAATAACTAATAGCCTGATATACTTTTGTGACTATATCTAGTCACATGCTGTTCCCTTCACAGGCCCAGTCAAACCCACAATACATAACTCTTCCAGTGCAGATAAGACAAATGTGTACCACCTCACATAGATGAGCTTGGTGCATGTGGTGTGAGGGGTATGAGACTTACCTGTTTGCAGATGGGAATCACAAAGCTCTTTAGGAGGCAAAAAGCACAGTAATACAATGAGCAGGCAATATGATTCCCAGTTCTTTGTGGCTTGTTACCGTAGCGACATTAGGCATTTCTTTGACCAGAGGCTTGTAGAAATTTCTTGGGTAAGGAGGAAGAGATGAGAATAGTATTAAAAAAAAAAAAATACCCTGGCCTAGCCCCTTAGTGCAGGGTACGCTTCTGCCTCTCATGCCTAGAACACCTGCAGTCTCTGGGCAGCCAGAGTACAATCCTTTGAGTCCAGCTGCGCCATGTCACACCTCCTACCCTTCTGCTGGAGCATGGCTGGGTTGGCAGTATCAGAGGTGATGAGCAGGTACACAGCTCTGTGTGCACACGGGGAAGCCCAAGGCTCCTGACTCTGAGCAGCAATGGCGATTACAGGCTTAAACCACGGCCTTCACATAATGAAATAGTGTTACCTGCACTCTCCTTTAAAAGACTGTGAAGTAAAAGATCTTCATTCTCTTCTCCCATTGTTCAAAAATCCCATTAAAAGGAGATAGATTATATTAATCTTCTTGTTCAGTGCTAGAAGACAAAGATTATTATTTTTTCTGCTTTTAATATTAACTGATGACACAGAATGAGAAGCTGACTTATTGTAAACTATCACAGAACAAAAAGCAGGCTGAAAATTTCACCCTTTGCTAAGGCTAAATCCACAACATGACATAAGGCATGTCACTAGACTCTAAACTTGAAGAAGGAAGTTTGCCCTAGAGAGTGTTGCAATACATGTCAGCTTATTAATTTAGAGACCTATTAGTGACAGGCCACAAACCCACTCATAAATTTATAAAGAGTAAAGGACTGAACAGATCTGTTCAATTCCAGAAACTGCTCATCTGTTTGGTGAATTATGAAATTTTTTTTTTTGCCCTTCTTGTACTAGGTACACCTAGTTCTGAGCTGGCTATGTTTTATGGGCCAGGCAGATTTTTCCAAGCCACAGAATGAAATTGTAGTGCATGCTTTCTTATGAGGACCTGCAGCTCTAGAAGAGGCAAAGGAAAAATTCCCTCTGGAGTCTCTCTAATATGCCTGAGCATTTCTAGCAGCTGCTGCCCTCACAGAAAAATACCAATAAATGATGCTTAGTATTCGGAGCTGAGAGCATTAGTGCACTGACAAGGATACCACCCAACATCTGGAAGACTCCCAGACAGTGAGGAGATGTCATGAGCAAAATATATTTCCATGACATCTCCCAGTCTTCTCATTTCCATTCATAGTGGCACAACTACTGGCACACTCCTGAATGCTATCAGCTGTGGCTGCAGGAGTTACTGTTCCACCTGTAAGCAACAGCTGTGTAAGAGGAAGCTTTCCAAAGCTAATTGGTTTGGCTACTGATGATGCTACCTACATGAAGTCCCATTAAAAGGGATATATGACATCACTTCAGCCATTCACAGTTTTTTGCAAGGCTTAAATTCTGCTTGTCTATACCAGAAGTTAGTATGCAGTAAGCATGGGAGGGAATCAATAGAGCACTAACTACAGCACCTCACAGGACTGGGCTCTTTCTTTATATGATGTTCAGACAATAAGTTCCTTAAGGAAAGTATTCTGTCTTCATTCCAGTCTAAAGAGGTACCTTTTTGTATGGATATTCCTAGCTGGCATTGTTTGGTGCTACACACTTCACTTTCTACTAAAGGCTATGCCTGTGCAGTGTAGCCAGGCTATCATAAATTCACATTAATGCTTACTAGTATCTACCTGCTCCATCTAGACAATCCCAATCAAATGCTGGTAGAGCCTAAAGCAGGACCTGAAACACATTCTTTTATATGCAAGCCTGAGGCTATCTCCCCAGCTATTACCCCAACTAATCTCAAATTCAGTGAAGATGGCATGATGCTGTGGGAGCAGTGATTCTTAAACAGCAATGAAAAAGAAGAAAAATCCTAAAACCAGGGGCATCAGTCTTCATGGTTTACACACAATTAATGAAATCTAGGACTCATTATTTATCCTTTCAGCAACAGCATCCTATACTCTTTAAAAAGCCTGCCCCAAAATTACTCTTAGCTTTGGTCCTTTGAACCCTTCTTAACAGCTTGGTTTTTTCTTATTTCTTGTATCCAACAGGATCTAACACCAACTTCCTTCCAGTACCTCAGAGTAAATTAGGATGCTCTAGGAATCCAACCTAGGCTGTTTTATTGTACCTATCACTGTAGTATGTATGAGATCAGCATCTCCCCTAGACCAGGTCCTTTGTTTACATGTCGCTTAGGTTACACAGTCTTGGAGAAAAATTCTCTGGTTTCTTCCCTGTCATAATAGCCTAGCCCACTGCCTTACACAAATAAACTGTAATACTATTTGGATTATTTTCAAAAAAATATTTATCCATTCTACCTGTTCTCAGCTTTACAGTATTGGAGTCACTTAATGTGACAGTATTAGCTGCACTTTGGGATTGTCCATCTACTGTAGGGGAAAAAAAAATTAAGACTTTCACCATTTTGGGCAGAAGTTAGAAGAGTGTATGCAGTCTGCTTCACATAAATCTGTCAGCAGTCTTGGAGCTAGTGCCAGAAAGTAGATGGAGCACTCCACCCCACTAACAACCAGGTTTGTCGTAATGACAGACTAGCATATATTTTATGATTCCACTGGAGCCTTATCCCTGAATCTCTTTGTTTGTGAAACTCAGATGTAGAGTAGCATGGAGAAAGCCACATCTCTTGATGAGACAGAAAGTGCCTGCTAATTTGTGTAAAGATTATACCACAAAATATATTTAATGGTCACTTCAGACTAGAGGCCACTGCTTATGCATATGTCCATGCTTAGTAGCTCTGACAGAGCTGGGAGGAGCTAGAATAAAACTAGGCAGACCATCAGGAAACCAGTGGACAAGTCTACCATATGGTTACAATGCAATAGAATAAATAGGTTTTGTGCCCTCAGTTTCAAAGTTCTTTGAACACAAGCAATTTAGAACAGTAAAAGCTCAAATCCAGAGAACACTGATCCTGACGAAAAATTTACAGTTTAGGATCTTGTTGCATCCTCGGTCTTTTCTTGACACTAGATTTTTTCTTCTATGTCCTTGGGAAATAGATTAACCTGAAAAATTAGAGATAAAATTAAACCACTTTAATTCACAATAACTATTTATGCTGGCATTTGGACCTAGGAGAGAGGATTTATTTTGATTGGCATTTTTCCCTAAACATTACTGAAAAGACCAAAATAAGCTCTTACTGCAGCAGCAGATATATACCATACACTTTTAGAACTAGCTACAATGTTAATCCTGTGACTAGGTATTTCCTAGATTTGATACGAATATACATGGCTTAATCCTACAACAAAATAGATGTAAAAATACTCAATTAAGTTTCTAACTCCTGTTAGCTGATAATCTATTCTCTTTTCCTCATTCTTCTTCTCCTTCTTTCCTTGTTTTAAAGAAAACATCTGGTAGGTCTGTTTTAAGTAGCCAAAAGTGTTGAATATGTTCGTGCATTAATAGAAAAATTCTTTTCTACTTTCTTTGCAACTGTATTAGTTTTATCTCCATCCCAACTCATCTCTCTCTTTCCTTTTGTTCCTTTTCAGCTTATCATATGAGTACCATCAGATAATAAGCTTCTTGGGCAGAAGTTTTATGTCACTAATTCCATCAACACATATGTCCGTAATTCTCACACTCCAAAGGAAATTATGGATGTCTGTAAAAAGCTTCTGTCCATATCTGAACTTAATGTGACAGATTTTGGAGGCATATATGTTTTCCTTGGTTTTTTTCTTCTCACTTTACTCTTTCCTTTTCTTTCACTTCTTGTCATTTCTCCTAAAGCCACTTGTGAGATGATTGAATTCACAGTACATCTTGAATTCTGTTAAATTTTCTTTCCAGGGGCAGGAGCCTAATACATAAAAACCCTTCTGAGCATCTGAACATAGGTTGCACACACTTCAGCATTTTCAATAAGAAAAGTTGCATGGTAGATCTTGGCTAAAAGCCAGTATCTAAAATATCCTTAAATATAAGGACCAGGAAGTTGATTTGTATCTGGATAATGAATGCAGAAATCCATTAGGGTGTGCAGATTTCCATTATGATCTCTTGGCAGGTTTTCCTGCTTAAGAGGTGGGTTGCTGAGTGTTGCACAAGATGAAACTTCTGTGGAGCCCTTAGCCCTAAGTTAGGAACACGGAGATGATAAAAGCATGAATCACAGTTTCCAGATCTTCCTTTGACAGCAATAGGCACAGCCTCTTGGGGAAGTGGGAGCGCAACCATTTCTTACCACCATTATCTCTGTAGTCAGGACTATCAATGAATCTAATGCAGCTTCAAGATTGTTCTACATTATCAGCTAGTGAGGGCGTATCTTCTGTTGAAGGTACAGTCAACATTGCTGATTGCTCCTTTCAGTGTTTTCACTAACTTACTTTTCCCTTTAGGAGGTAGTTTTAAAAGTTTTAAGTGTCTTGTTCAGCTTTGAGTGACCTTTTAGCTCCTCAGATCCTTGCATCAATTTAAACTTTTCATATAATTATATGTTCCCTCTTTTGCAAGATAATATTGTTGTAGAGGCTAAGATGGAGGTTGTGGAGCTGGTAAAAGTTCAGCAAAATTGTGGTATTGTAATTATCTCCAGGGATCTCTGAAAATAAGAAGATTAATCCATGCAGGGTTCCATATAGATAACCTGTAGATTGACAACCATCCCACAATCAGCTGAGGTCTGCTTAGAAATAGCTCTACACCACCTTGAGTATTTTGTCACCCAGTCACTGGAGGCCACCCATCACCAACACCTAAACAATCTGCATTTTCTGTTCCTGCAGGTAGCCTGATGATGATATGTTGGTGTAAGCCATATATTTGCCCCATAATGTTCTCATTGACCCATCAAGAAAAGGATTTTAGAGAGTATTTGACAGCAGGTGAGATCATTTTGGTCAAGCATTTAGTGTCCTAAATGATCTATTGCACATTATGATGGTTGGGAGATTACTTTCTGTGAACCAGCATTTATGTTTCCGGTCATTAAAGTGGCCAGTTGCACTTTGCTAGCTTTTACTAGCTATTAGGGTCAAGAATTTGCTTAATAAATCATAATAACATACGTGAAGACATTTTTTAAAGCTCTGGAAGTATATAGCACATTATTGGCCATGCTTATGGAGACTCCACCTTATTTGGGTCTTTGAATTTTGCTTCCGCAATGTTCAAAATAAAGTCCTGGATACTTTATACATTAAGAAAGAGGCCTGAGTAGATTTTTTTTTTTCATTTTATAGACTGAGGGCACATAAGATACATTGCTCAGCTCTCTGAGCTTGCACAAAACCCAGATATTTGTTTTAGTAATTGAGACCCATGCATGTGCATAGTCATACCAAGAGAAAAGCAATTTATGCCTAACTTTTCCAATCTCATCAGGGAAGGAAGCCTTGAATGGTTTCATTCCCCTTGGTCCAGCGTACTTAGGAATGAAAGACTGTGCTGGCCACAAGACAGTAAAGAATCTTCTGTGATCATATGAGGTTATACTGTGGTTTCTTCAGTATGAGAAAAATTTTCAGAACAGACACTGCATGAATGACTTGTCCATCTAAAATAGCATCAACATTTGGAACAGAGTCAAAAATCTCATCCTATAGAATGTATGTGTTGCTGTACATGACTATTATGCATGTAAACACTGTGTGTGTGTGTGTTTGCATGTTGTGTTTGAGCACAGACCATATTCCTCCTTTCTAGCCATAGTGACCTAATCAGCACAAAAAGGTTAAGGCACATGCTTCTTTTGTCACTCCCTGTACATTTATTTGTTTATGCATTTATTTAAGTACACACAAACTGCAAAAGTGAAGAATTTTCATTAGTTATCTGTAAATGCTGTTCATCTTTCTCTTTAAAAAGGATGACTACAAAGATCAACAGGAATAGGTGAACTTCATATTCACTGTAGTTCTTTGTGATGCTGTCTGCCTTAACAAACTTTGTGATTTTTTTAGATTAAAATACAATAGAAAGATCTTCAAAAGGTGGCATTTTTATGAAACACATTTTGAGGAAGGGAACATAAATTAATGGCTCTGGCTCTTCTCTGCCTCTGCTCTTAAATAATTAACATTTATTTGATTGAAGCAATATCTGATGTTATTTGATTGCTTCCCTTTAACAAGGTCTGCAGGAAATACAATATGTATATAGGTATGTATATGTTTCAGTCTTTGGCATGGCCCTGCTTTAATATTCTTCTTAACACCTACATTTAAAAGATCAAAGGTTTATAATTTATGAGATGATATGCTGTAAATGGTTTTAGTCTCCGTTAGTTGGGCTTTTTCCTAGTAAATCCATATATAATAATTTGATTGCTTGAGCTCTGACTTTGTTGTTCTGTTATATCTGTTTCCACCTCAAAATTCCTTACCTACCAGGACCACTTTGGAGAAGATGGAGTTTAGGTGTGCTGTTGATGCCCCATGCAGATATGAAAAGAATAAAAAAATAGTCAGAGGAACTATTCCAGCCTCAATATTTAAATATTAGTCTCAGAAAAGTCTGTTTTAGGGTGGTGTGGGGGCTGTTTTTTCTTTTATCCTTTTTTTATTATTATTTATTTTAATCAATATTTTACTGGGGTTTTTTTGTTGTTTTTTGTTTTTTTCCCCCCTCAGGGCTGGAATCTTGCATTCATACAGCACTTCACACAGTGGGACCTTGATCCTGGTCAGGACCTCTGAGTGCTACCATTATACAAATAATAATAAAATGAAGCAGAACAAAACAGGAGCCCTATGGGATATTTTTAATGCTCCTATCTCTTCTTCATAAAAATTAAACCAGCTGAAAGATAATAGTGAACAAGGGATTTTTTCTATTTTATTTTCACTGATTGTACATTTTCATAAGATGCACATCATGAAATAAGTGGATGACTCATTTTCAAAAAGAAATGACAACACTGGATTCACTTGGTTTTACTAGGCAGGCTGCTAAGTATACATTGTTTGGTGGCATCCAATTCTGCTGGACTAATAGTAATTTTAAAGGGATTTAATGTTATGACACAACACTTTTTTAAAATTGTTATTATTGTATTATTTTAACAATTTTAGTCTGATAAACAAATCCACAAAAGAATGCTTAATACCACAGAAACAGATTGAGCTAAGTTTATGAAATTTACAGATTACCTAAAATGCTAGGAGTTAATTACAGTCTGCTTTCCCTGGCATGTCAGCTTGATTAAATTTGGAGTTCCAAGATGAATTGGCCCAAATTCATTAGTGTTCCCCGGGTGCATATGTTGGTCAAGGTCAAGCGAAGCACATTGACTGTAGCGTTAGTCAGGAGGGGGAAGGGTTTCTAAAGAAGGTGGACTCTTAAAAGGTCTGGGGTTGCAGCAAGAAACTTTGATACTTTTTAACTTAATAAATCTTGACAGCCTAATCATGGCTAAGCCTTTGCAGTGTTATTGGTACAGATGGCAAAGCTAGACGTATTTAAAGAGATCTCAGCAGCTAGTGGCAGGAGAGCATTGAATCCAAATGCACTGTTGGGCTTTCAGAGAAAGTGCAAGAAGAGAGGATAAAAAGCTACACAGCATTTCCATCTCTTGACATCTCCAACAGCCTCAGATACAAAATATGATAAGGCTCCTGCTGAGCTAATAAGCCCAACAAATGTCTGTGTCCATGAAGTAGATGAAGTGGGATCAAGTAGTTGGGGGCTGCTGTATGAAAATAAGCCAGCACCCAGGGTATAATGGCACTGTAGAAAGCTGCAAGGTCAGGCTGATGACAGAAACACTGGATAAGTAGAGACCCCATCGGTAAAACAGGTTTTCTTGCTGGATCTGAGCCACATGAGTGCTAAAAAAAAGGAAAACAACCCCTATGTTTCAGAAAACTTGTCTTGCTTAGTAAATAGAAGGACAGTGGTTTGTTGTATGAAAAACCGCAATTGTTTCCTACTTATTGCCATACAGATTGTAGAATAATAGTCTCTGCAAAATATGATGTCAAAACAGACCTGAAAAGAACATTTTACTGCAAACTAAAGGAGATTTTTAAAGGAAAAAGTAATACCAGGTGAACAACAGATTTTTTTCAATATTACACTTTTTTCTCTTAAAATTCCAGTACCTCAAATATATCGTTATTCATCTCACTCTTAAATAAAGGTCTGTGAGTTCCAACAAAATAATTTAAGATGGAATCATGCTGGACATACCAGCATAGACAACTCCTTTATTTATTTAAAAAAAAAAAACACCCAACCAAACAAAAAAACACAAACACATCAGCCTATCTTGCTGAAATGGCATTAAAATAACAATTAAGCAGTGTTGTTGGATTAATTTTTAAAGCCTCATATTCCCTTAGTGCTACTTGTAAAGGTGTGTTTGAAAAGCACAGAACCTTCTAAAATACCACGTGCTTCTGCTTGTTACATTTTGGAGATAAGAGAAAAAATCTGACAGCGTGTCACAAAGGGTCATACCTACAATTCCCTTTAACTATGTGGTGTTTTAAATTTATACAAACATGATTATTTCTAAATTCTAGCGCGCCGTACATGTGCTACTGAAGCAAAAACAAGGCAGATCTGGTCCTACGAGTAACAACAGCATTAGGAAAATAAATCAGTAGTGATAGATTATGAATATTTATGATTGTTTCTCTCCTACCATTTTAATCATTTACAGATATTTTCAGTTTTCATCCAGTAGAAGTCCAACTGAACGCCGCGCCTCCCCTGGAGTCTTAAAGAGGATGCATAATAACGTGGCAAGCGGGCTCCTCGCCTCGCTCGGCCTGGCTCGTATATCACAGCGGCGGGCGAGCATTGGGATGCAGAGCCGTGCCGCCCGGCAGGAGCTCAGGGGGCACGGTGCCTCAGGCAGCCGCCGAGGCTCCCGGAGCTCTGCGCCGGCCTTGCAGAAGGGCATTGGCTGCTCCAGCCTTTGAGGCTGCGGCGTGTTGCTCCTGCCCACGCCCAGCCGGAGCCCCGGCGCTGGGCCGAGGGGCCGGCCTGGTGACCCGGTCCGCTCCCGGGCCTGCTGCCGCTGAGGAGGGGCACTGTGGCAGAGGCTCATCCAGCGTGAGCAAGGGCTGCTATTCCCTTTCATCCTTCTGCGATGGTGCAAACCGGAGGGGTTCGTCCCTCTGCTCTGAGAGGTTTTATTTGGATTAGGTTTGTAGGTGGCTGCCACTCACTTTAGCAGCTCGTGTCTCCCTCCCCTCCCTTCCCTTCCATCTTGAATGCACATGACAGTATTTTTTCAGTCCTGCCAAACATCCCAGTCTATATTTTCCCATTTATCACGCAAACATCTCTGCACCTCTTTACTGTACAACTCCTTCCAATCAGCAAAAAGCCCAGAAGCAATAATATATTTAAAGTACCCTGCCAGAGCATTTTCATTTCCTGATGGCTGAGGAGAAGAAGCTTAAGAGCTGGGGAGCAGAGTAGGAGGATGAATCTCCTCTGTACTGCACCCAGATCATGATGCACAAACAGGGCTCTAGAAATGAAATAACCTATAAAACATAATGTCTGGCATCAGAAGACAGACTTAAAGCTGCACAAACAGGGCTCTAGAAGTGAAATAACATACAAAACATAATGTCTGGCATCAGAAGACAGACTTCAATCTCCACCTCAGGTATTCACCCTAGAAGAGCATTGTAAGCATCTAGTTCTGCCTTATGTGGGTCAGAAAACACACTGACTTCATGTCATTCTCGCTGCTCTCTCAGTGCACTTAAAGCTGTAAGAATCAACCAGAAGTGAATGGGATGTAAAACTCTATGTAAACAAGTGGCACTACTAAGCGCTGCATTCAAGGCTGGGCTTTTGGGTTGAGAGCCATATAGAACTTAAAAATACCAGTTATCAAATACCAATTACCGAATTACTGAGAACTGCCACTTCATTTTTACAGAAAAGCAGATTCATTTCACCTTTTGAGCCAAACCAGATAATGCAATGCAGTGGATAGCATCATTAAAACTAATGTGCGAGATGCAGCTACATTGTGGGTTTTCTGATCCATCACAAAACCGTTCAAGTCACAGGTGAGCTGTAGGGAAGGAAGGGCCAGATTCTAGCTTAGCAGCAAATTCTGAAAAGGGCAGAGAACAAAAACAAAGACAAGGGCTAGTTTGTGGCACAATTCCTTTGCTTGGCTGAAAATGTTGTTGCTAGTGCAGCCTAGTTACGTAAACCTGCCTGGATTTTTACTACTACCAGCGGCTGTTCCTGTAAATTGTAATGGGTCTATATATCACATTGAAAAGCCATGGCTGCTTTTTCAGTCATGCTCACCATACTTCCTTTTCCTGCAACGAGTATTCATGAAGATTTTCACCCCCACTTTGCAGCCACTGAATCTCAAGATAGATACTTTCAGGTAGATGATCTCATTCTAGTCTCAGTGCATCTCTTAAAGATTCACAGGGCTGAACTGTATCAATTCAGACAGCAGCACACAGGTTTATCACAACTCTGAAGCGATCCACTTCATCTCAGTGATACGTTAGCTTTTTTTCAATAAAGCAGAGATGATAATGAGGAACTGAAAAGAAGGGGAAATGTGTTTTAAAAAGTTCTTAATGAATAACATTTATACAAGTTATGTTTTTAATGAGGGAGGAAAATCCCCCTTCATTCCTGTATTTTATTAGTATTGGGGAAAAAAAAAAAAAAAAAAGGTGAGGCAGTTGACTTCAATATAGACCCAGTAGCTGTGGTTTCTCACCTGTGTCACAGTAGGGATTTTAGCTGGAAAAAGCCTGAGAAAAACTAATTTTAGGAATGATATGTGGTCTGCTGTGACAGGGGATGTCAATGGTTATTCTACCCATGTAGCATGTACTTGTGGGAAAAGGAGAACTGTATTTTTAACAATGACCAGGAGATACTCAGTATTTGAAAAAGAAAAAGGCATATTTAGTTGCTGACACTGATACCGAAGGAACAGTAAGATTTCAGGGAAAAAAATTGGAACAAATGTCCCCCCATTTTATAGAAATCTTCATGAAACTTGTTAAAGCATACATACAAGTGTCCATTAATAAAATTGTACCTTTACATAACTAGTATTATTTAATACACTTTTATGTAAATAATTTGGCACTTCCCTTCCTTCATCTTTTAAGCTGCAGTTACACAAGTTGTAAAATAAAGTTATTCCTTTACTTTTTGAGAATATTTCTGAATTATTTTAACATGATTCTGAAGAGACTCCTAGAGTAATAGTCACTGTAGTACTTTAGTTTGCCTAGTCCTTTTCTGCTGCAGATATTTAAGAAGAGAGAAACAATCTCCATCTCTTGTGCTAAAAAAATTAAGGGTCAGCAGATCTGAAATCCCAGGGTGGGCAACATCCTCAGTGCAACCAGTGGCCAAAGGTAGTCTCTGTGAGTGTGCACCACCATATGTGGAAAGAAGGAGCATATACAGGTAATCTAGAAAGTTAAAAAGTCAGTTGAGGATTCACAGGGTGCTATTCAATCCCATTGAAAATGCTCCAGAAAGATAAATCCCTTTTTAGTCTCAAATTCATACACTAATATATGTTATCTTCTTCAGCTTAGGGCTGAGAAGGGTCATGTCTGCATGTGAGTGACACACTTCCCTGCAGTGTGACACCTGAGAATGGCATCACTGCCCAACAAGGGCAACAAAGAAGTGCAAACAACTGTCCCAAATGCTGGCAAATGCATTAGAAGAATAAAAATGCAGCATTTTTCTCCAATGCCTGTTCATTACAAAATTTCCATTTAGGACAAAAATTTTTATGTCAAATTTTCTAATTGAATGTCTCTTTTGAAGAGAGTAGATGCCTCTTGCATACATCCAGTGTGATAAGGCATTTAAAAAAAAAATGTGACTTGTTCCAGAGAAAATCTGATTTTAAAAAATCAGTAATACACTAAAAGCATAACTAAAAGGGTCTGAAAAACAAATATACATTCCATTTAAGATGATTAATTTGAATAACTCTAGAAAGGGATGAGTGTAAATGAAAACACAGGATTTTGCTATCATCTCATATACTTCATCGTTATTATTTTTAAAGTACATAGATTTTTTTTTTAAATGATAGATAAAAAACTCACAGAATAAATTATATTACAAAATTATTTAAACAGTGGATCCCTTAAACATATAAAATATTCATTTAATCAGTATAATCAATAAACATGTATTAATATATATGTATAAGTACCAATTTATATGTAACTCTCTAAAACGTGAATTGCAGGGAGCATTTTGACTGGATCTTTAATTTTTTTTCCACTGCAACACAGTAAATATTTCCAGTCTTTCCCTTTTTTTTTTTTTTTTTTTTTTTTTCTCATGGCAAGAAGTCTGTCTCTCACTGAACAAAGGAAATGATAGATGTGAGCCTCTATGATTGCTGAGAAGGCAGACACAGTAATGACACTCAGAAAATTCTCTTCAGTTCAGAAATCATATCTAGTACATTAGAAGCATTCAGTTTTCCAGAGCACTATGTGCAAACTTTTTTTTTTTTTTTCCCCTAGGATCTTGGTTTGTTGTTAAAGTAAATTAAGTAAAACACATCAAATGAGGACATCTAAAATGTATGGCATATAGGATAATTGGTTTTCTTTTTTCTTTAATTATTTTAAATTGTTTGTTTTGAGGTAGAAGAGACATAATAGAGTATCAGAGAAGAATTGTCTTTGTTACTAATGCAATATGTAGGAGGCAATACATATCAGCACCTGAATGCCTAAGAAATACAGGATTTGAAGGTTAATTGACTCACTGACACCAGAGATTGGATTTGTCCCAAACTTTTCATAAATACAGAGACTTTTGTACAGATACATGTGTGAGTCTATATGTCTGTGACCTAATTCTGACTTTCCTCCACCTGCAGCTCACAGGAAAGCCACTCTGAATGGGTCGTGACAAAAATATGGAAGGGGAGAGAGCTGGCAGTGAAAAACAGAAATTCTTGAAAAGTGAGGTGCTTTTTTTTTTTTTTTTTTTTTAATTAAGCTGTGCATAGATGTTTCTGGTGCCAGACAAAATTTGAAATTGAGATGAAAAATGAAACTTAAATAATTTCTCTTTACATTGCCAAGAAATAAAGGGACTGTGTTTTTGTATACCAAAAACCACCAAAAATCCACTTATATGTCCACTGAAATTCAAAATTTGCCAAAAACATGGAAAACATTTCAATGAATCTTTGCTAGAAAAGTGGAATTAAAGTTTACAACACTGAGATTGTGATCATCATGGTCATTGAATACTAATCAGCCTACAGCAGGTAGCAGGAACCACATGTCCCAGGATCTTACATCCCCAAAGACACTGTTCCAGCTAGTACGTGTTCAGTCACACCTTTTTCTTAAATAGCTTTGCTGATTGTACTCATCTGCAGTGAGTAGAAACAATACTTTGAAAGTAATCTTACTTATCACTATGACCACATATACTCTACAATTTCTTAAACAATGTCCAGAATTTAACTAGTTTTATTAGTATATTTTTCTGTTTGCTTTGGTTTAGGGTTATGGTTTTTTTGTAATATTTATTAATATGCTAACTTTCAAGTATTTTGTGCTTCTTTTTAATCAATACAAAGGCCACACCGACTTCAGTAAAAATAATTTTGAATTTTAGAAAAAAAATCTTTGTCCTTTAGTTGACATTCGTTACTTCATAGAATCACAGAATGGTTTGGGTTGGAATGAACCGTAGAGATCAACTTGTTCCAACTCTCCAGCCATGGGCAGGGACTCCTTCCACTAAACCTGCTTGCTCATAGCCCAATCCAGCCTAGCTTTGAACACTTCCAGGGATGGGCATCCACAGCTTCTCTGGGCAACCTATTCCAGTGCTTCACCACCCTCACAGTGTAGAATTTCTATATCTAATTAATATCTAATCTATCTAATTTTTGTTCCTTGTCCTGTCACTACATTGCCAAAATTCCCTCTCTGGCTCTATTGTAGCCCCCTTTAGGTATTTGGAAGGTGCTATAAGTTCTTCCTGTAGCCTTCTTTTCAAGGTGAACAGCCCCAATTCTCTTAGCCTGCCTTAGTCTGAGAAGTGCCCCAGACCTCTGGTCATTTTTTTCCCCCGGATTCACTCCAAAAGGTCCATGTGTTCTTTGCTAAAGACCCCAGAGCTGGATGCAGCTCTCCAGGTAGAGTCTTATGCAAGCAGTGGGGCAATTATTTCCTTCATCATGCTGATTTTGATGCAGACCAAGAGATAGTTGCCTTTCTGGCCTGCAAGGCCAACGACTGAACATTATTTGTTCCAATTCATCATGTAATTTGGTCCTTTCCTGAAAATAAAAATGCTATAACCATTTCTTCCTGCTCTCAGACTTTTAGTTAGGCAGTATAATACATTTTCTACATCTACATGGTTAGCCTATTCCCAGTAGTTTGAAAGTGCTTTTATTTGTGGTTTTCTGTCCATATCAGAGGTTTTTGTAAAAAAGAAAAAAAAAATCTCACATTTAGATCTTTCAATAAATCAAAATATTAAAAATAGGAATGCTATTTAGGTGCTATTCTCTAGCAGGGATGACTAAACATGTGAAAATTTTATTGACTTTTTTTTTTCAATACAAAAAAGTCAGCCATACTACATGGTGAACTATTTGAATTGTTTCTGGCCTTTTTTATACCAGGTTATAACTGGTGATCAACAGTTGCCTCAACTATAATCATGAAAGACAGCTAAAACCTTGATAATACTCATTGGTCTAACTGAAGTCTAGCACATCACCACTAGTTACAAATGGTTGCAACAAGATACTCTCTACTATGACTCACACTTCAATTAATGCTGCAGAGAAACCTTATTCTTTTCTGCATGTCAACATGCTTGCCAGAATTTTCATTTCAATTTTTATTGTTAGTTTAATTTTCATGTTCATTTGAATTAAAGGGAAAACATTTGGTTTTCATAGCAGCGTATGCAAATGTTTTGAATCATTGGGATTTGACCTTCTGTAGTTTACAAGCTGTGTTGGCAAACCCTGGCTTTTTTTCAGCTGCAACAACAGATATATTGCGTTGTCTGTGGTTACTTGTTCCTGACTCTGAAGCCAATGAGGGTTTTTTTTCAGAGCCTTTGTCCAAGCTGTTGTAAAGCTATTTTGAGGGTATAGCAGCGCTCTCATCTGACAAGCTCAACTACTCCTTGCATTGAAGTTGTTAATGTCTTTAAAAAATCTTGCCTTGCTATTTGATGTGTTTCTACACTCCTGGTACAGCTTAATACATGTGATAAGAGCTACTCTAAATTAATTTCCAAATATACACCACTTGCTATATATTTACAATAGATTGCCTATTTTTAGTTAGGTTTGGATATGTACCTATAGTGGCCTACTATTTACAGGGACAAGGAAAATTATCTACTGGCAACCTTGTGACTAAGCATTTCCCAGCTAGAGCTAAGAGGTCTAGCTGGTATAAAAGCACTCTTCAGGTTAAAGTTGATGAATTGTAGTAATCCTGACTGGTGTCAGGACAAAGGATTCTCTCTAATTGAGCATGGCTGAAGAATCAGTAAGGGGCAGTATTAGTTAAACTGGCCTAAAATGAAACTTTCAATAGGCCATCCCTCCTTCTCACACAGAAAATGAATTGGAGCATTAAAGCCACCCCCCTGCATCATCTCTTATCAAAGACCTCCATCTCTTGCTCATATACAATATATCCTGCTCCATAGGCTCCGGTGACAACACCACAGTTTTCTCCACCACATTGTGCTATGCAAAATGAACCACTCTTGTAAATGGAAACAACTTTAATGCCAATGCATCTTTACCTCTTTGAGCCACTGGAGAATCATATCAGTCATACTCATTGGTTGCTGAAGAGCATGAGATATCTGCATTATTTTTGTGAATACCAACTCTGGCCCTGGAGTTAATTTCATTGAGCTTATCCTGCCTGGGTTGGTAGTTCCAAGTAAAGTTTTTGTGAATGTTTGAAGAAGGCAAACAATGCTGAGGAAAATAAATTATTTGACAGATTATGAAGAAGTCTTGTTGAAACAATAGATAACCTGAAAACTCTGTCTGTAGTCCCTATACCTGACTGTTAAGAGAAGTCAGACAAGCTTAACAGTGTTTTATCTTCCCAGCCAAATTCTGAGATCAAAGGGGACAGTAATTTATTAAAGTTTCTTAAAAAAAAATGGTGTAAGTATAAGCAGCTGAAGAAAACACATGCATTTGGTTCCACAAAGGCTGGCAATAAACCTCACCTGTGAACTATGTCAGCTGAGTGGAACTTGTCAACAGTAAAATAAATATGATTAAACAGTGACGGCATACAGCTATTCCTACTTCATCCACTTGCTATGCTTGTTATGCTGCTTTGAGCAAGTAAATAATGCTTTATTTTAAAGAAGCTGTTGTGGGTCACCTAAGGCTAACTAGAAAAGTATCTTGGACACCAAAAAATAAAGTATTTTAGTTTGCCCTGCATGCAGAAGAATAAAATCGGTGGTTTCCTTCAGGAATATTACACCAACATTTTGAAGTAGAAGTCCTAGAACTCTTTGCTGTAGTTTGGATGTAAATAGGCATGGTTCAAGTCCTGAGCAGGTGCATCTCCTAATTACATGGTGTTTGCTTGAAAACCAGCTTCAGACAATGATTGTTTCAGAGGTGTGACAAACAATTTTATTATTTTAAGTCTAACTGCTGACAGTCCTTTTCTTTAATATAAATATCAAAAGCTGAAACTAAAATTTAAAAAGTTGTCTAGTTGAAAAGCTCTTCTTGATGGACAGGCTTATAAAACCTGGTATCCTGAAGAAGTATTTTTGTATTAGCAAGTAAATTCATGGAAAACCAAGAATTTTGGTCCCTTTGACTTTCTGATATGCTTTCTGCAGCCACAGCATGCTTGCTAACATCTGGTCAACAGAGATCTCTGGGAATATAACATAAAAATTAACTTACATTGTATGAGAAGCAATAGGAGGAAAATGTTTTTTCAAAGTTTGGCTGAGGGTCTGCAGAACTAGTTTCTTGACTTGTTATAAAGGACTGATAGGGTAAAATAGTCATAGCCCTTTCTAATAAGTTCTAATAATCTGTAATAAATACAGATTTAACTGCCTGGGCAGAACATAATACTGTATGCATGTAAACACCTAAATGCAAAGTTGTCAATGAGCACTGGCAAGTTAGTAGCAATGTAGATGGGCTTAGTGCACCCTACCCCTATCACGCAGATAAATTTATTTGTTTTCAGAAGAAGGAAACAATCCTGGAACTGCAAAACTTGTCCGTAAAAACACATTTGAAGTTAGCATCTGAACATATAGTAGAAGACAAGAGTGTTTTCTGGTTCAGAAAGCAATTGGGGATACTGTGGTGACACGGGACTCACAGGGACTGGCATCCAGAAAGACAGAGTCTGAGATGCTAAAATAAGGATTTCCAACGGAAAATGGTCTAAAAAAATTTAAGAAATATATTTACGTTCACAGGAATACTCTCACCCTGTCTAAGCGGCCTAGGTGTAAAGACATAGATCATCTTGCTCCAATTCTTCCTTTTTGTTTACCAGCAAATATAAACGGATTATACAGTGGGATGGCCATAGCAAAAATCCAGTGACCATTCTTGGTTACTAATCAGTCTTGAGAAGTGAAGCCTGTGTTCAAGTTCTTGCCACAGATCAAACAGAAGAAAAATATAAGCCTGAAGCCCAGGTAAGTGACCATGCAGTATGTGGCTTACATTAATTATTCTTGATAGTCAGTAAACTGATGCAGAATTTAGCTTCAACTATAGCTGAATGATTACTCCACTCGCCTTGTTATTTTCCTACTAGTATAGGTAGTCCATTTTGGTGTGGATTTTCTTTTGGGTTTTGTTTTTGGGGCTTTGTGTGTGTGCGTTGTTTAATTTTAAGCAAAAGATCTACCCTTATTCCACCTTATGCCACAGCTATAGTACTGGAACTTGACAGGAATGTGAAGGAGGCATGTTTCGGCTTGAAAATAAGACTTTAGAGTTCTAAACTTTTTCTCAGAGAAGATAATCAAAGATTATATCAATGTGTTTTTCTTCTCCATTTGTTATTTCTTCTTGATTTGATGATTTTTCTTTGCTTTTATTTCCAGTAATTTCAAACAACTTACGGGTTCATCCGAGCAAAATTTTGAAAATGTCTGCTTTTAGTTTGTATTCAAAATTCAAATTAAACTTCTTAAATCATTCTTTATTTAACTGGATCCTTTATTTGGCCCTTCACACTGCTATGTATTATTACTGCCCTGATTATATGACTCAAAGTCATCACAGAATAAAGGAAATCAAGGCTTTCCCTGTCTTACCCTTGGTGTTTCTCTGGATTTTTTTAAGGTAATAAATCTTTCCTAAAATCAGTCTGTGTGGGACAAGTTAACTTAGGTGAATCTGAGGTCATCAGGATCTGCATGTTAAAGTTATAATATCACAAAATGGTTAAGTCTGGAAGGAACCTCTGGGGATCATTGGTCCAATCCCTCTTTTCATGCAGGGCCACCTGGATCTGATTGTCAAAACCCATGTCCGTACCACTTTTCAATACCTCTAAGGATGAAGATCCCTATGAACCTGTGCCAGTGCTCAGTAACCCTCACCATGATGAAGTGTTTCCTGATGTCCAGAGGAAACCTCCTGTCTCTTCCCTCTGGTGCTGTCACTAGGCACCACTGAGAAGAGGACACTCCCTGTTCTCTTTGACATTCTGTTCAAGTATTTATGTACCTTAATATGAGCTTTCTCTTCTCCAGACTGAACAGTAACAGCTCTCTCAACCTTTCCTCATCAGACATATGCTTCAGTCCACTTCATCATCTTTGTGGCCCTTTGCAGGACTATTGGCTAGCAGAGTGACTTCATTGCAAGGCCCCTCAATAATCTTTGAACAATCATGACAATTAGGAGAAGTGTCCAAGAAATGGAGGAAAGGAGGTGTCACTTCTGAATAAAAACAAGGAACTAGGGAACTACAAGCCTATGAACTTCACCTCACTCCCTGGAAAGATGATGGAGTACCTAATTCAGGAAACTATTTCCAGGCACATGAAAAACAAGATAAAGCCTAGATCACTAGATGAGGGATCATTTTCATTTTGACAGGGCTATATGGTGTTTTCTGTTCACAAGGGAAAACCTAATTTTAATAAGAGAAGGAAGATTAGAAATCTGGTGTGAAACAGGATCCAAGGTTTGGAGGCCTACAACAAAATCTAGGCAACCACAGAGAGACATTGCTTCCCTACTAGGTCTACTTTTTCCTTTAGGTTCTTCAAGCAGTATCTAGCCAAGGGGAAGTGTGAAAGGCTTCTGCTTTGTTCCTGGGAGTTGATCATGTGAATTCAGCTCCTGCTCTTCAGTGCCCAGTTCAAAGGGAGAGTTGTAGTACTTATCCCTCTGTAAGAATGATAATGACAGCTGTCCTACTCATAACTGACCAAAGAATTTGCTTCATACAGCACCTGGATCAGTGCCATCTCAGATGACTTTTGATATCAAAAGATAGAGCCAAGAGCCCCTGAAAGGTACAGCTCTCCTCAACAACACCTGGGTATAGAGATTTGAATGAAATACATACTTGCGAAGCTGAGTTGTAGACCAGAGTGGTGCTCTGGTTAATGAAGGGAAGTACTGGCTGTGAAGAATTTTGTGACAAGGTTTTATACTAGAAATGTACAGGCGATTGGTGTATTCCAGATGCTCAGATAGAGTGCCTTACAGCCCTTAATTACACTATGAGAACTTAGGCTTCAAAGACTAAGCTACTTAGTACTTGGAAAACACTTAAATGATGTGGCTATTAGCCTCTTCTAGTGATTGAACCTACTACACTGAGTTTCAGTGAAATCAAAATTGCTATGACTTTGGATTCTTGTAAACATTCCTGTAGGCAGCATCATATGGCATATAATTAAATTTTATTACTATATGAAACTTTAAAAAAGAAAGTAGGCATTTCTGGTTCTTCTCGACAAAAAGCATGCTATTTAATTGCAAAAAAAAAAAAAAAAAAAGAGGACAGAGATGAACAAAAAAGTGATCAGCAGTATGGAAATGCTTCCATACATTATACATTGAAAATTACTCAATAGGCCAGGGCACTGAATTATGAGAAACATAAATAATTAGGAAAAGAAAAGAAAAGAAAAGAAAAGAAAAGAAAAGAAAAGAAAAGAAAAGAAAAGAAAAGAAAAGAAAAGAAAAGAAAAGAAAAAGAAAAAGAAAATGAAATAATATAATTCACATAGGAAAGTATTGATCCCCTGTATTTTCCTATACAAGCATGTAGGCTACCAGATGAAAAAAGCAGCTGGAAAGTTCAAAATAAACAAAAGGTTTATACAACATAGAGCTAAGCTGTGGAACTCATTGCTATATACTATGGATGTTTAAAAATGTCATGTGTTCCAGTTTATTGAGAAAAAACATAAATACAAAAGAATCTCATTCAAGAAGTCTGAATTACAGCTAAAGGCCAGATGAATATGGGAAACAGTATTACATGCTTGCCTGGTTCTTATCCTCTCCCCCTGACATCTGGTACAGGACGTTGTCAGAGACACAATATGAGACTAGCTAGACCTTTGGGTTGAACCATTATGGCTGTTCTTATTTTCCTATGATTTTAAACTACATGTTATTCTAGAAATTCCCAGGCTGCAATAGTAACTCCAGCTCTAGTCTAAGTGATTACGCAGGTGGTACTTCAGTAGACAGTAGTATGGGAACAATGGTATAGCAGTGTCAAATTTGGGCCGGGAACAACTGCACTGGGATCATCAAGCCCAGAAGTTTGTAATATACCACTAGGATTCAGTTGCCTGCTATGCATTTAAT